>NW_024093632.1:0-12023 GCF_014356525.2 Nilaparvata lugens | reverse complement strand
GCTTCGAGGCGCAACGCTTCAAACTCTGAAGCAACGGGAAAGAAACAAAGCTCAAGAATACTTTTGGCAAATGGATGATTAAGCCTATCGACTTTTTTTAGGGGGGGGAGGGGGGGAGGAGAATAAGCGATGCCAATCGCCCCAGCACAACGACTTGCTTGCATCTTTGTCCCGCGAGGCAATAGAATTGTGATGCTTCAAGTGGCAACGAAGGAGTAGGATGATGACGATTTCTTGACCTGTAAAAGCGTGGGGGCGTGCCTCCCATGAGTGAATCGCGCAGATCTTGTCATCAACACAATATGATACAGTATCCTATCAACTTGATACACAACACTATGATTTGATACATTCGCTATCTGCTTGTGGAATGATAGACAAGGATAGCAACACCAATGTTAATCGATACTGCCTTTATAACGTGGACCTCACTATAAACAAGAATAACCACAACATGATACAGTATCACCACAATATACAAGCATCCATCAACTTGATACACAACACTATGATTTGATGCATTCGCTATCTGCTTTTGGAATGATAGACAAGGATAGCAAACCCAATGTTAATCAAATACTGCCATTTAACGTGGACCTCACTATAGAACAAGAACAACACACAACATGATACAGTATCAACACAATGATACAGTATCCATCAACTTGATACACAACACTATGATTTGATGCATTCGCTATCTGCTTTGTGGAATGATAGACAAGGATAGCAACACAATGTTATCAAATACTGCCATTATAACGTGGACCTCACTATAGAACAAGAACAACCACAACATGATACAGTATCAACACAATATGATACAGTATCCTATCAACTTGATACACAACACTATGATTTGATTCATTCGCTATCTGCTTTGTGGAATGATAGACAAGGATAGCAACACCAATGTTAATCAAATACTGCCATTATAACGTGGACCTCACTATAGAACAAGAACAACCACAACATGATACAGTATCAACACAATATGATACCAGTATCCTATCAACTTGATACACAACACTATGATTTGATGCATTCGCTATCTGCTTGTGTGGAATGCGAGACAAGATAGCAACACCAATGTTAATCAAATACTGACATTATAACGTGGACCTCACTATAGACAAGAACAGCCACAACATGATACAGTATCAACACAGTATGAACCGTATCATCTCAACTTGATACACAACACTATAATTGTTACATCGCTATCTGCTTTGTGGAATGATAGACAAGGATAGCAACACCAATGTTAATCAAACACTGCCATTATTACGTGGACCTCACTATAGAACAAGAACAACCACAACATGATACAGTATCAACACAATATGATACAGTATCATCTCAACTTGATACACTACACTATGATTTGATACATTCGGTATCTGCTTTGTGGAATGATAGACAGATAGCAACACCAATGTTAATCAAACACTGCCATATAACGTGGACCTCACTATAGAACAAGAACAACCACAACATGATACAGTATCAACACATATGATACAGTATCATCTCAACTTGATACACAACACTATAATTGTTACATTCGCTATCTGCTTTGTGGAATGATAGACAAGGATAGCAACACCAATGCTAGTCAAATACTGCCATTAAAACGTGGACCTCACTATAGAACAAGAACAACACAACATGATACAGTAATCAACACAATATGATACAGTATCATCTCAACTGATACCTACACTATGATTGATACATTCGGTATCTGCTTTGTGGAATGATAGACAAGGATAGCAACACCAATGTTAATCAAACACTGCCATTATAACGTGGACCTCACTATAGAACAAGAACAACCACAACATGATACAGTATCACACAATGTGATACAGTATCATCTCAACTTGATACACAACACTATTAATTGTTACATTCGCTATCTGCTTTGTGGATGATAGACAAGGATAGCAACACCAATGCTAGTCAAATACTGCCATAAAAACGTGGACCTCACTATAGACAAGAACAACCACAACATGATACAGTATCAACACAATATGTACAGTATCATCTCAACTTGATACACACACTATAATTGTTACATTCGCTATCTGCTTAGTGGAATGATAGACAAGTATAGCAACACCAATGTTAATCAAATACTGCCATTATAACGTGAACCTCACTATAGACATAAGCGGAAGATCTACATAGTAGATTATGATTAGGTCACTGCTAGAGTTATGACTGACATAATTTGTTCGACTATTGTTTTCAAATAGAGGATTGTGAGGAGGTGGAGAAGTAGGAGGAGGAGGAGGAGGTGGTGGAGAAGGAGGAAGTGAGAAAGGAGGAGGAGGAGAAGGGAGAGATACACACAAGGATAGAAAAAGGAAAAATGAAGTGTAAGAAAAGTAAAGGAAGAAGAAGGAGAAGAAGAATAGATATAGGAAGATGAACAAGAAGATGATGATGATGATGATGATGAAGAAGAAGAAGAAAAAGAAGAAGAAGAAGAAGAAGACAACCGAGAAGATTGAAATCTATATAATTATGAGAACAACGGAGAAATGAATAATGCTCGAATACTATTAGCGTTTACTGTAGAATGATCACCAGAAGAGAGTAATCTCGGAAAGAAGATAGAGAAAAAAGAAATGGAAGAAGATGGAGGAAGAAGGAATGAAATGAGATAGAGGAAGAAGGAATTAAAGACGGTTGAGGAAGAAGAAATTATACCAAAAAAGAATACTTACGGGGAGAAGATAGAGCAAAAAGAAATGGAAGAAGATAGAAGAGGAAGGAATGAAAGAAGATGAATGAAGAAGAAATGAAGAAGACTGTGAGAGAGAAAAGATGTACGCCAGAAAGAGAAAGATGAGAGAGAGAGAAGCTTATATCTGTTGAGACATGGCAAATTTGACAGAATAAATGAAAGATAACAATAATTAATCGACGTCACTTGAAAAACAGAAGCACATACCGCTTTGTTTTCATCGTCTTCACCTCTTACTTCTTCTTCTTCTTCTTCTTCTTCTTCTTCTTCTTCTTCTTCTTCTTCTTCTTTCCTTTTCTTCTTCTCCTTCTCCTTCTCCTTCTTCTTCTTCTTCTTTTTCTTCATCGTCTTCTTTTGTTCTTCCACCTCATTCTTTCGTAGATGCCATTTTTATTGTTTCACATTCTTCCTTCTGCCAGAGTGTATTTTTAAAGCATTCAAACTGTTTTGACAGGTCAAAGGAACTCGAAATTCGTCAAGGAAATTCAAGAACCGTTCTGACATTACTTTGCCTGCTTATCATTACATTCTTTTTATGTGTTTATCTCTTCTTCTTCTTCTTCTTCTCCTTCTCTTCTACCTCTCTATGTTTTGTTCTTGTGCTGATGAAGTCTTTGATACACATAGTTCGACAAATTTGTGTGAAATGTTCATTGCGAATATTTGTGAAAATTCTGATTTTTGCATCAAAGAAAACAAATTTGATGCAATCTTTCCTCTCAGTCTTTTCCTTTCTCTTCTCTTCTTCTTCATCATCTTCTCTTCTTCTTCTTCGTTTGTCAGGTGACCAGTGTCAGATAGTGTCATTGCTCTCAATTATTGTAATATGGCCACTATAGACTACTTGTTGTCTCTTCTTGTTCAACAGTATAAGGAATAAAATCACAAACATGTGAAAAACTTGTCTTCACTCCATTCCAATTGTGGTTGCTATTCTTCTTCTGTTTCTCCTCCACATTCCTCTTCCTTCATGTTCTCTATTTTCTCAACAACGTTGCCGATCCTCTGTCTTGTCAATACCTTCTATAGACGGTAGCTGATACAGGTTTATTGATGTAATATCAACTGTTCATTCTCGTTTGAAATAATCAATAATATTCTATCAAGCAAGGAATTATATTTGTCATTAATTTCATAATGAATTTTCATAATTGAGATGAAATATTTTGTCAATCAATATCAATTCCACATTGTTAAAAGAAGATCTGGCAACAGAGCAAAGCGAGAAAGAGATAGCGCTATCCGCTTTGTGGAATGATAGACAAGGATAGCAACACCATTGCTAATCAAACACTGATATTATAACGTGGACCTCACTATAGAACCAGAACACCCAACATGATACAGTATCAACACGATATGATACAGTAGATCTCAACTTGATACACACACTACGATTTGATACATTCGCTATCGCTTTGTGGAATGATAGACAAGGATAGCAACACCAATGTTAATCAATACTGCCAATATAACGTGGACCTCACTATAGAACCAGAACAACCACAACATGATACAGTATCAACACGATATGATACAGTAGCATCTCAACTTGATACACAACACTACGATTTGATACATTCGCTATCTGCTTTGTGGAATTATAGACAAGGATAGCAACACCAATGTTAATCAAATACTGCCTTTATAACGTGGACCTAGCTATAGTACAAGAACAACCACAACTTGATACAGTATCAACACAATATGATACAGTATCATCTGAACTTGATACACAACCTAGTTTCTACGGAACCAAGTTGGGAGGGGATCAATGATGAAAACGAAAACTCTTGAATGGAATGGATTTCTTCTATGAAAAACAGGATTACCTCCTACTTATAAAGAGGCATCTAGAAAGGTAAAATAGCACGTATTCCATTTGGAAGAATAGTTCTTCTACAGGAGAAAAAACAACTGTTGTTACAAGTGGAAAGACGGGAAAGAGGTGAATCGAAGGAAAGAGGCGAAGAGCTGGAGGAAGAGGTGGAGTTGGAGAAGGAAGAAGAAGAAGAAAAAAGAGGAGAAGAAGAAGAAGAGCAGAAGAAGGAGGAGGAGGAGAAGAAGAAGATAAATGAGAAGGAGGAGAAGGAATTAGAAGAAGTAGTGGAAGTGGAAGGAGAAATAGTAGTGGGAGAGAAAGAGGAAGATTGATTGATTGATTGAGTACTTTATTAATGTAGATTACAATATATACTGGCTATACACTTATATACAATAGCTTACAATACAGCTAAATTATAGATGAATTTACATAAATAGACTAAGAAAATAATTATTGAACTGTATATGATATGAAAAAGCAATTTGTATATAATAACTATAGATAATTATATTGTAATGCATGTACATAAATATTGGCGGAGCTTTGGACATATCAATGTCCATTCTTCGGAAACAATATTTAATATATCCTCCCCACTAACTCTCTACCAGAGAGGGAGAGAATGAGAGAGGGAGGGAGAGAGGAATAGATAAAGAGAGTGAAAGAGAGAAAATTAAAAAAGACAGAGAATGAGGAAGGAGTCAGCATGTTAGGAAGAAGAGAATTTTCGCTAAAGAATAATTGATAATTCGGTAAGTTACAAGATGTACATGTAGAACAAGAAGTGGAAAGAGGTAGAGGAGGTGAGGAAGAAGAAGAAGAAGAAGAAGAAGAAGAAGAAAAAGAAGGAGGAGAAGGAATACGGGAGGAAGAAGGAGAAAGAAAACGAAGCAGGTCCAAAACTTAGTGACACTAAACCAGATGACATGTAGATTCTTCGAAAACCTACAAGCTGTGACACTCAAATGTTGGATAATTTTGTCGGAGAAAGATAAAAGCAAAACGATGATGGACGAGATAGAGGAGGAGGATGAGGAGGAGAAGGAGGATGAGGAGGAGAAGGCGGAGGAGGAAGAGGATGAGCAGGAGTAAGATAGGGGGTAGGAGTGGGAGAAGGAGGAGGGTGATGAGGTGAAGGAGGAGGAAGAGGAGCAAAAAGGACACCGCCATTATCAGTTGTTTTTATCTTTATCACTCCATCTTCCAGAGTCACACTCAATTTTACCTGAAAACGTTTCTCGTGTAAAAGTTTTTGGTACTGTCTCAATCATCATAGTTCCGGTTTTTTCTCCTCCTTCTTCTTCTTCTTCTTCTTCTTCTTCTTCTTCTTTTTCTTCTTCTTCTTTTCCTTCTCCACCATCTTCTCCTTCTTCACCATTACCCCCTCCTTCACCATGTTTCCTGTTTTCTTCTAAATCTTCTCGTCTTCTTCTTTTTCTTCTTCTTCTTCTTCTTCTTCTTCTTCTTCTCTTCTCTCGTCTTCTTCTCCTCCAAACACTTGTTCTTCTTCTATTTCTTTTCTTCTTACTTCTTTAATTCTTTCTTTTCTCCATTATGTTATTCTTCCTGAACGTCCTCTTCTTCTTCTCCTCCTCGTCCTCCTTCTCTTCCACTGCCTCCCTCTCCTTCTTCTCTCCCTTCTTCTCTCCCTTCTTATACTCCTTCTCTTCCTGTTTTTGTTCCACTTTTCCTTCTTCTTCCTATGACAGCATGAACCCTAAATATCACCATAGAGAACAATAGCGTAAGTAGATATGCCATGGTATAGGGCGTTTATGTCGCAACTTTTACTGTTATCTCAAGCCGATTACTGTCGATTATTGTCATTTTTACTGTTTTGTGGGAGTGTAAAGTGTAGGAACAGCACAATTTGAGAGACTACCAGCGTCACACGCTGCATGGGAAAGAACTACGTGGACTATCGGCTTGGGATAACAGTAAAAGCTGCGACATAAATTCCCTATACCATGGGATACTACTTACGCTATTGTTTCTCTATGATATTACTAAAATTACCCCTCCTGGGCAATCTAATTGAGCAAATTTAATGATAAAATGTGCCATGATTATCAATTCTTATCTCATAATTCTTATGTAAACTCGCCTATTGGAACCCGTGCTCCGCAAGGATCCAATTGGAAACTTGACCTACTGAAATCTTGATATATTGATAATGGGCCTATAACCATCCTCGGTAAATTAAGAATCTATATTATGCAAAATGTGAAGTTATGAGTTGAGTAGTTGAGACGTGATGATGGGAGGGAGAAGTGGGAATAAATACAGATGGAAGAAAAGGAAGAAGATTGATTGATTAATTGAGTACTTTTAATGTAGATTATTATTTATTTACAATGCAAAAATGACGCTAATGTAATAACATTGGTAGATAAATAATAAGGTAGTCCTTGTGCTATTTTCTTCCAAATTTATAGGTAACAAAGTCCAAGATAAGGTTAAATTTCACGTGAACAATTTTTATAAAATTTTAGTCCAAAATAAACATTAAAACTATAAATTTTGAATTTAGATGGATTATATTGATAAATTAATTAGAAATATTCCACTCAATCACCACTTTTAACGAATAATATTGAGTATTTAAGAAAATTTGGAACTATTCAGAAACACAAACTTGTAAACACTAAAGCTCAGCTGACACAATTACAATATAATATGGCTTATATACTTATTACTTTCCTTGCCCTATTACCATAAATAAGGAAATTATTGCTTTCCAAAAAAAATTTAGGTACCCAATTTCTCAATTTCTATACGTTTCAAGGTCCCCTGAGTCCGAAAACATGATTTTGGGTGTTGGTCTGCGTGTGTGTGTATGTGTATGTGTGTGTGTGTGTATGTGTGTGTGGTGTGTATGTCTGTGAACACGATAACTCCATTCCTAATTAACCGATTGACTTGAATTTCAAACTTGAGGTCCTTATATCATAAGGATCTGACAATAAGAAATTCAATTCAATATGGCGGAAAAAATGGCGGATGATTACTAAAAAACCATGTTTTTCTCGAAAACGGCTCTAACGATTTTCTTCAAATTTATACCATGTATGCTATTTATAAGCCCTATCAACTGACATGAGTCTCATTTCTGGGAAAATTCCAGGAGCTCTGAATATTCTTGAGAATGGCGGATAATGACTAAAAAACCATGTTTTTCACGGTTTTCTCGAAAACGGCTTCAACGGTTTTCTCTTCAAATCTACACCATAGATAGCTTTCATAAGCCCTATCAACTGACAGAGTCTCATTTTTGGAGAATTGCAGGAGCTCCGTAATATTCTTGAGAGAAATGGCAGATAATTACTAAAAAACCATGTTTTTCACGATTTTCTCAAAAATTACTTGACCGATTTTTTTCAAATTCATACCCTGTATAGTTATTTTCCTCTATCACTGGCATGAGTATTTTCCTGAAAACTAATGGGGGGTCCACCCCATTCTTGAGAAATGGACGTTGTAACTCCTTCTAGTGCATGAGGTAGGTAGGTAGAGCAGTTTATAAAAAGAGCACAGTCATAGTCCAGATATTTCATCTGTAGAAACAGCTGTTTTGAAGACTTTTGAAAAAATCATCGAATTTCACTATTTACACAAAGTAAAAAGTACTCTGAAAACGATTATATTATACACATATAAGTAGTCTGATCGTAGTTTCAAATATGAGCAAGGAAGTTGTGTGAGTGTACCACACCAGATTTTATACAATAGCTTACAATACAGCAAAATTATAGATGAATTTACATAATGGAGACTAAGAAAATAATTATTGAACTGTATATGATATGAAAAGCAATTTGTAATAACTATAGATATAATTATATTGTTATGGCATGTACTAAATTGGCGATTTGGTCATATCAAGTCCATTCTTCGGAAGAATATTAAAAATATCCTCCCCACTAACTCCCCTACTAAGGGAAGAGGAAGAAAAGAGACGAATAAGGAGAAGACAGGAAAAATGAGAAGAAGAAGAAGAAGAAGAAGATGAAGAAGAAGAAGAAGAAGAAGAAGAAGAAGAAGAAGAAGAAGAAGAAGAAGAAGAAGAAGAAGAAGAAGGAGAAGAAGGAGTGCAGGAGGAAGAGAATGAGTAGGAGAAGAGGAAAAGGAAGAAGTAGAAGAAGAGGTGGTGGAGGAAGAAGAAAAAGGCGAAGGAGAGAAAGCAGAAGAAAAACATTCGGCTGAAACATAGTACGTGCACAGACTAGGTAAATAAGTGACTAGTTAGGTACATTTAGCAAGTCCGTTATATTATGACAAATTGTGTTTACTAAACGCACAGCACTTAATCAGATGTCATGAGTTATTCGAATTCACCTCCTCAATTTATCAAGAAGCAGAAAAGGAAAAAGAATACGAGGAGACAGATGAAGGAAGTAAAATGAGAAGGAGGAGAAGAACGAGGAAGGAGAAGAAGAAGGGGAAGAAGAAGGATAAGGAGAAGTAGAAGACTAAGAGGAAGAAGAAGAAGAATTTATCAAGAAGCAGGAATAGAGGGAAGATAAGAAGAATAGAATAAAAGAATAGAATAGCGCCTTATATTCACCTATGAGGGCGGAGTTAGGCGCAGCCGGCCCTCTCTTACATCAACCCTCCATACAACGCTAAAATATACTAGATTAAAAAATCAAATTCAGAAAAAAAAATATACAATATTACAACAAAGTGAAAAAAATAACGAAACCTTAATTATATTGAGTTATGAATAGAAATAAAGAATAAAAACTGAAAAATAATGCATGTTACAAAAGAAGAAGTAGAGTAGAAGAAGAGAAGAATTTATCAAGAAGCAGGAATAGAGGAAAGAAATAGAAGAAGAATAGAATAGAAAAGTATGGTATAGCTGTTTTATTTTCACCTAGGAGGGCGGAGTTAGGGCGCAGCCGGCCTCTCTACACTCAACCCTCCAATACAACGCTAAATAATTACTAGATTAAACAAATCAAATCCGAAAAAATATATATACAATATTACAAACAAAGTGAAAAATAACGAAACCTGAATTATAATTGAGATATGAATAGAAATTAAAGAATAAAAATCATGTTTTGAACTCAGGGGACCTTGAAACGTATAGAAAACTTGAAATTAGGGTACCTTAAATTTTTTTGGAAAGCAATACTTTCCTTACCTATGGTAATAGGGCAAGGAAAGTAAAAACTGGAAAAATAAACAAGTAACAAAAGAAGAAGTAGAAGTAGAAAAAAAAGAAGAAGAAAAAGAAGAAGAAAAAGAAGAAGGAGAAGAAGAAGAAGAGGAAGAGAGAGGAATAATAAATATCGAATTGTTTTGAGAAAAAGAAAAACTGACCAATGCAAACCATGTGCTAGGCAGCCACCCACACCGCCTGATCCACCTGAAAACAGCCGCGCCAAACCGACGACGTTCCTCAATTAGCCTCAGAAGAGGGAGATGAAGGAAGTAAAGAAGAGTGAGATGAAGGAAGTAGAAGAAGGAGGAGAGGAAGAGGAAGAAGAGGAATGAGAGAAGAAGAAGAACGAGAGGAGATGGAGCAAAGGAATAAGATGGAGAATGAGATAAGTATGAAGAAGATCTCATTGAAATTCAGCGAGTGCGCTTCCAGAATATTTGAATAAAGCAAACAAATAAAGCTGATGAAGTAGCTGACAAAATGGAGGTGATGATAAATTGAGAGAGAGAAGGAGGACAGAATTAGCATGTAAGGGAGCAAGATTATTGCTAAAAGTTGAGAAATTAGTCAGTGACGTAAATAATATAATAAAGGAAAGAACTGGCTTATAGTTGTAGGGATAGGAAATTCACGGATGACGCATCATCACGTCTCAACTACTCAACTCAGTACTTCACATTCTGCATATACATTCTCAATTCACTGAAATGGTTATAGGCCTATTTTCAATTCTTCAAGATTCCATTACTTCAAGTTTTAAGGGGCTACTCTGGCTTTAAGTTTTTTCCTGAACCCTTGCAAAGCACGGGTTAACCAGCTAGTCTTGAATATAATGGAAGGAAAATTGGCTATACACGTAGTGAGTAGGAAATTCACGAATGACGCGAAGGAGAAGAAGAAGAGGAGGAAGAATAAACTAATAAATAAATATTTATTTCCCGAAAAAAACTAAAACTACAACATCAATTACACAAGATATTGGATAAATTACAATATTACATACAATATAGTTAGTTAGAAAACATTCTTGTAATGTGCCCTCTACTTGTTTAGCTTTTTCTGTGTGGAAATTGACCTACTCCACTGTGGCGTACCATGTTCTAGAGTAGGTTTTGTTAGTTTAGTGTGCGTATTATTAATTATCTGTTTGTAACAGCTGTGCCTAGTTGAAAGTTGTGTGTATATTTTGGCTTCAAAATTTTCTGAAATAATTTATTCAAAGTGCGGTGATATTAAGTGCAAAATTTGACTATAATTTGGTATTCTAATCATTCTAAATTCAAAATTTCTAGCTAATATAATTATATTCTTGGACAGAACTTTGAACTTTAAATTTCCTCAGTAAGAACATAACCTATTTTTTCGGATTATTTACAAAAATTTGGGAACAGAATAGTTAGGCTATGCCTGTTGTTCTATCCCGATCATATTCATATGATTGTAATTATATCAACGAATAAATAAATAAATAGTAAATTAGTTGGTGTTTAGTAAGTCATTGGGTGGTTAGTTGTTATTTGAAGTAATGTTTTCTATGTTCTGTCTTCCTTTGCTCATCAACCAATTGTGTAATATTGTTTTGAACTTTCTAGGATGATTGATCTGTTTAAGTTTGTAGGAAGTAGATTATATAATTTTGGTGCAAAATGATTGAAATGCCCCTGGTATAGTGCCTTCCTTGCAACACTGGTGATGAGAAGATTCCTGTATCTGGTGTTGTGGTTGTGGTTTCTGGTTTGAAAAGAGATTCAAATTTCCATAAATACCAAGGAGTGAATTAGAATTGGTGAGTAAAAACGAGGGGGGGATGACCAAGAAAAATGTAAAAAAATCTGGTGTGGCGCACTCACACAACTTTCCTTGCAGTTATTAGAATTGATCACCTGACGCTAGTGTTCACGCGCATCTCAAGTCTACTTATAAACAAAGATCTGAGCCAGCTGGTGACAGGGCAATAACGCTGGAGACACACGAGGTCTGCTATCTCTTCATAGTGAATGATTTGAAGAATCAACAGTTTGCAATTGAATAATCACATTTTATCAAATTTTGAGCTTATTTCCAATTTTGGTGAAAATGTTACTGAACATTAATTGTAGAGATTTTCATGCTCAATCTACTCCACTTGATTTTTTTTTGTTTCAATTGTATCTGAGGCCTGATAATTGGAATCTATCTGAATTGCTGGGGCGGAGCTCCTGAAATTTTTACAGATATGGGAACTGGCAGTTGATAGAGCTTATCGAGACTATTCTAGGTATGAATTTGATCAA
>NW_024093631.1:0-6025 GCF_014356525.2 Nilaparvata lugens | reverse complement strand
GGAATCTATCTGAATTGCTGGGGCGGAGCTCCTGAAATTTTTACAGATATGGGAACTGGCAGTTGATAGAGCTTATCGAGACTATTCTAGGTATGAATTTGATCAAAATCGTTGGAGCCGCCGTGGTATCTAGTGGACGCTACTAATGTCCCTGTGTGCAGCTTGCTTTGAGCTGTGTTTTACCTCATCAGTATCGGAAAATGTGTCCAGTATAGTGAAAATATATAATCATAACTTCTAACGATATCCAATAAAAAAATCTGGTGTGGTACACTCACACAACTGTCCTTGTCCTATTTGAAACTACGATCTGTATATATATATATATATATATATATATATATATATATATATATATATATATATATTGTGGAGCGGTATTTGAAGGCTTCACATATGTAGGGTAAATCTTGTACTGAATCAATGGTGTAGCGGCTATAAATTTTGTAATTGCGTGTGTGGACGCTGAGTGTACACCAGACTGATTGATTCACTACAAGATTCAATACAATTGTCGGAATCGCGGGAGGCCTAAACGCTCGCTCACCCTTGATTCTTCTAATGACAAATTGTATAGTGATGAAATTTTTATAAGCAGTGTAGCGATCGCTAAACACTGAAGACGGATACCTTAAAATTATTACCTGTGACGAATGAGCATACAAAATCATACAGGTCGAGCAAAAATCCCGATGTAGATAATTTACGGGACTGCGTCTCTAATAAGTTCTGAAGGATTAAAATACGGTATTTGGACCAAATATCGTTCAGAATATACTTCGAGAACAGAGTCTTGTCGGGTTTTAAGCTCTATTGTAGGAATTTATATGATCTCTGGCTGCATCTGCTGTACAATGGATGTGTTCGCTCCTAAGTCGAGGTAGGTAACAGATAAAAGCTGATATATGAGCAGGTAAGGACAAAGAATAAATATCTCGATCTGACCCCACTCGCTACATCCACTTAGACCTGTTCCAATATCCAGCTTAATTCAATTATTCCCAATGATCGTATTCGATCGGTTCTTGATGATATAGAACGTATCAGGCACAATAATTGACAGGCTCAAGAAATAATCGAACTCAGAAAGCGAATTAACAAAACTGAAATGTATTATAATAAAATATATGATCATACAGTGCAGATTGAGAATTTGATTTACAGGTCGATAATAATATAGCATTAACAGAATAGTTAAAAATTTTCTTGTACTTGCATGATACCATGCGTGATTCAACAGAATTTTACAATTGATAAAATTGAACAGTTTTTTGAAAAAATAGTGAAAAAATGAATTATAAAATATTTTAAAATTGCTCAGAGTCGTGGTTCAGGCAGCGGAGGATAGCTAATTAACTACAAGTTCTTATAAATTCGATAGGAATCAATTCTAGGCTCTTAATAACTAAAAGCGCTTGTCGGCGTGGCCAATAATTTAACGAAGAAAAAATTTATGTTTCTCTGCACTGAAATATTTTTCAAAGCGTAGATTGGGGCCCCTTTTAAAACTTATTACTCACGTGAATTTCCTTGGCAGTCGTGGTTTTCTTCTTTAGATCAAAAATCGTTTGATCGGCGGCAATCCAGGCTTCGGTTTCAGCACATGTGGAATTTTAATTTAAATATCTCCTTCACCGAATTAATTAAGGGATAATTTACTTTAAACTTCTAAATTTATCGATTGATGAAAACAGAAATTTACAAACAACAAACAGATTGGTCTAAAATATCGGCTCACAAATAGAACATATAAAAATCGAACAAGAAATTTTCACAAATAGGTCTTGGTAACTATAAAAAGAGATCTGAACGGTGAGGATTTCAAAAGGGAAGTGCTGTCTTTTGTCTCTAAGCTTCTTGGCTAGACCTTGCTTTTCAGAATCTCGATGTAATAATTTGCATAAAAATTTGCCATTGGTAGAACGCTTGTGACGTAGACATGACGTCAGTGGCAAGCAGTAGAATATAATTCCTTTAATTACAATAATGATTCAATTTAGGTAATTCTTAAAACTGCTTAATCTTCTAGACATAGTTTCTCACATACAATGTACATGTGCTAGCGTAAATGATAAGGCAGGGTTGTTGTCTGATAATAGATTAACATGTGTTGCTTTCAAACGATCACCTTCTTGGTGCTATTTCTATGCACTATGATTGGCTTAGGCTTGCCAAAGAGATTTAATTACCATGTGGTTCAGTTGAATTAAATCATTAATAAATTAATATTCTTATACAATTTTTATTAGGTTTGAGACTGTTGTAATTAATTTCTGCCGTTTTATCATAATATAATTTCATGCTATGACCTATTTAGTTACAATAAGACCTGACATATATATAATTTCTTAAATAATAAATAATTTCAACGATAATACATACATTTTATTTTATTTTGAAATTCTTGTCCTTTTGATAGTTTTATAATTTTTAGGAATGATATTTACCTTGCATGAAAACCGGCATGACATTTGACAATACTTTGAATCAGTCAGCTGCGTTCGAACTGTTTTAAAAAATCTGATCGATAGTAAACAAAGTGTAACCTCAAAATCAGTGAGCAATTCATAAATAATTTGTGCTTTATTTGCAAAATAATTATAATTTATTGAATAATTTTCTAGAAAAATTCAGTACAGAACGGTACTCTTATCTAATACCAGTTACTGATAAGTAAGTTTTATCACTCGGTCGCTAACTATTCCTTTAGCAAATTCTTTCATTTTAAAAGGTAATCACAATTTTTCTCTCTTCTCATGAGGTCTATTTGAAAGATTCATCACACAAAAGCCCCAGGATATTTTAAATAGGTAATTGGGAGACGAGTCGAAACAATGACTATTTGAAAAATCCGATATTGTGATGAATACACCATTTCATCTCCTTACTTCACGAAAACTCCACACTTAACACTAAAAACAATATATCGTGCACTTTTGGCTACGAGAAAATAATAATTGATTGTTCCTTCCATTGGATACAATCGAAATACAATAATTAATAAGGTCTCTTTGGATCCTTCATTAAAACAACCCCACAACTCCATTCACGGGTGGCTTATGCGCAGACCCATAACTATAACAAATGTACAAAATTTACATATGATCCTCTCAGGATTCAAACAGTATTTGCAACAATATAGATTTTCATCATTTTCATAGTTATTACAGGTTTCGACTCTTTATCTGGCTTTTACATAAATTGGGTGAGAGTGTGATTTTACTTTGGTGACTTGACAATCGTCTACCGTTTGACTCGAGCAATCCTTATTTGCGCTTAGTACGTTGTGTACAAACAGGGTTACACTGAAATGGCTTTCTTGATTTTTATCAATGCTGGTTACAAATGTTAAGTCTCAAGATTATATTTATCAATTTGAATTTCAATTCATGATCTTTTGATGCAACAGTAATAAATTTCACATTTGAAGGTAAGAATTTCATTTTCTTTTGAGCTTTTTAGCAATACATTTATATAACACAGAACATGCGCATTTCGTGCAATTTACATAAATATATATTTTGGTTGCGTTTTTTACTTATAATTCACATTAAATAATAGGTTACAAAATAAACAACGATATTGCTTGATCCTATACATTGACTCTATGATCTCGCACACATTGGCTGGGATGACGAAGAAAATTATCGAACAGGCTTTGGTTCTGAATAGATTTCTGATCGATTCTGTATTTCGAGGTTATATTTACGCATTTTTTCAAATAAACTTTGTTTATTTTCTTTCTTCCTATTCACTACTAACTTCATCTGATTTCTAATTCACAATTATTTTCTGTTGATAATACAATTTTTGTTTCTGTTTTTCAGTTGTGCGTGATTGCTGTAGGCGGTTTTCCCTGTGATGACTGTGACATGAGGCAGATGGCTTGAACAGGTTGGTAATTTTTAGAGTTGTTTTCAGTTTCAATTTCTTGACTTATAGTTGATAATAGTTTCTTCATTTAATGTGGATTTATAATGTTTCCTTATTAGCTGAGATGCGGCGAAGTCTAGGTTATGTTGATTAGGCTGCAGTAGAAGGATGCTAGTCTGCAAAGATATGACTCGGTGGGTAGGCTGTGACTATGAAGAAGTTTGATAATTGATGTAATTCACGATTGTAGCTTCCAATTAATTAGAAAATTATTTCTTCTTTAAGCCCCCATCTAAATTTGATTTCTGATTTGTTTCAAATTCCCATTCCAATTTGTGACTGTCCGTTTTACTAAACTTTGCTTAAAACGGATGTGCCTGCGAAGTAGGTAGATCTCTTCAGCCAGTGTTGTTCTTCCTTGTTGACCGGTGACATGCAGTTTGATATCCTTAAACCTTACATGCCGGTGGTGTTTGTGTGTTTTTTCAAATAATCTTTTCCTTTTCTGCATGCTGGTGTACAGTCGGCTTGATTTTAACCGGACATGACTGCGGTGATTGTAGGCCTTTCTTGATGATGTTCTTCTCTCTTGCATGCTAGTAGAAAGCTTGATGTAAGATTTTAACCTAATATGACGGCGGTGTAGATGAATTCTATTAGATGATTTTCTTCTTTGATGTCTTGTTTGTTGTTTTGATTCATGGGTTTCAGTTTTGGTGGTGATTTTGATTTGTTGTGAATTTTGTTTTATTTCTATTGTCTGGCGAACTATCTTCATGAGTATTGGTTTTATCTGTTGCAGATGCTGTCTTCGGTGGAGGGACAGTGATGTGGGCAATCGGCGGTCCGGGCTGCTCTTCAACGTGGTGGGCAACGTCCTTGGACTCCTGGCGTCCGGCGCGTGGTGGTACGGCTGGCCCCTCTATGCCATGGATGACGTCCTCAGCTTGGCGGGTGGTGTCGTCCGGCTCCTCTCGGCGTTCTGCGGGGTGCGGTGCGATCCCAGTCCTAATATTCTCGGTGGGTTGGTCTTCCATACACGTTTCACGTTCGCTTGCCTGTTTTATGACCTCCTCCTTGGGTGTGTCCGCCTTCGCATGCATGGGCTCGATCACTGGGCCAATATTGATTCTAATTGTCTGACTTTTCTCCTTGACTTGCCGTCCTAACATCCTGCTTCTTTCCGCTGCTTCCTTCAACTGTTGATCCAGTTTCTCAAAACCTTGTTCACTTGTTTTCCTCCACTGTTGGATTTCCTTCTTTAATTCTTCTCTTGCTTGTTCGTGTCCTTTGTGTAGTTCTTTACTTGCTTTCCTTAATTCTTCATTTGCTTGTTTGGTGTCTGTAATCATATTGTTTAGTGTTTCATTTATTTGTTTCTTTTCTTCCTTTACTTCTTGGATTTCCTTCTTTAATTCTTCATTTGATCGTGTGATTTCTTCATGCGCATCATTTAATGCTTTCAGGATGATGCTCATCTCTAGCACGGGAAGGGTGGGTATGTAGCCTTCGGTCGGCGGCGGAAACTCTGTGGTATGAGCTACGGGCATCTGGACTTCTGGAACGGTGGTACATGGGCGTTTCTCCCGCGCGACATCCTCCATCTCTGAAATCGCTGATGAGGCCTCCAGGATGCGGTGTGGTTCTTCCATAATTTATTGGATGATGTGAAGGTGCAAGTGCGTTGAAACGACCGCCAATATGTGGGGTTATGTGCAAGATTACAAATGAATGACCACAAGTTGAAATAGTGTAAAAAATTCGTTGAAGTGAAGGAATACAAAAGTGTGCTTCAATAATATGTTCAGTGATGAAATGAATCAAGTTAGCAATATCGTTAACATAAAAATGACAAGAACATACAGGATACACAGTGAACACTTATGCGGTAATACAGGTACGCCTCTTATAATTTATTATATATATTATAAATATTTTACTTTTATAATTTCTTGCCGCAATTCTATATATAGGGCTAGTATTCTTTGCAAAATTTGATATAAAGCAGTGATACTCTGCTTAAATTATCCGCAACATATACGTGATTTAATTTTACTTCCCTCTTTATGTTTTAAAAACTTTTAAAAATGTAAATAACTTCAATCCTTTTCTGTAAATTTCTTATAAATTGTTTCAATATAGACCTAATATT
>NW_024093630.1:0-11287 GCF_014356525.2 Nilaparvata lugens | reverse complement strand
ATTTCTTGCCGCAATTCTATATATAGGGCTAGTATTCTTTGCAAAATTTGATATAAAGCAGTGATACTCTGCTTAAATTATCCGCAACATATACGTGATTTAATTTTACTTCCCTCTTTATGTTTTAAAAACTTTTAAAAATGTAAATAACTTCAATCCTTTTCTGTAAATTTCTTATAAATTGTTTCAATATAGACCTAATATTCTTCAAATAATATGAAATCATTGGCTATTATTCAAAGATCTGAATCTTTTGTTGCCGCTTCTTCGAAGGTATAAAGATTTCTTCTAGTTTAACAAACGTTTCAACATTGTCTCAACTTACAATAGTACGGTATGTGTGTTTTTTTAGTACCGTACCGTAACATCAATTAAAAATTCAACCCACTAAACATATTATAACTCAATTGGACTAGATCGGACTCTTCCAACAAACAGCATCTGAACAGCAACTTGGATAGATTCTCAATTTTAATGACTGAAAAATAGCTTATTTTGCCTTTGTACAGTCTCACCTCTTACATGGCAACTTAGCATAGGGCAGCCTACCATAGGGCAGCAGACTTTGGTAGATTTGGAAGATATCCTCGTCATCTTTACAATTACTTCTGGAAATTAGAGTTTCACTCTTACAAAGTATATGTATATGAACCCATTTATGTATATGAACATTGTGTATAAATCCTCACCATCTTCACATTCTCATAATATAAGATACACGCAGCCACAGTTGTGATCAAACTGTCCAGCTGACGAAATCCTTTTCCACAACAAATGTTTTTTCTTAGTCGAGGTAATTTATCGTAATAAATTATGAGATTCTTTCCTCGAAATAAAATTTTCAGCAATCACTCTTGCATTATTCAAAAAAAGAATAATTATTGGCTATTTGAGGTAAGCTGGTCTCGGGCTCTGGTCTTGGCAGGCGGCAGACTTACCTGACTGCAAAACATGACCTCCACTGACTCAATGTCAATACAGACTGACTCTATTCAACAAAAAACGATGACAACCGCCATGAAAAATTGAAATCACTATTATTAATCAATTGATTCCATTCTGACCGTCTCCATAATCCCTTTCATGAAGATTCACTTTTAACTTGAAATTTCCAACTCGAGTCTACGCACAGGCCACAGTGACCATGTAGGCTCTCATTCCATAATGCATATTAAAATCTAATTTGAGTACTCAATTATTTCCATTGTATACCATATCAAATTTATTCATCAAAAAGACATATTTACAAATAATAGTGTAACAATAATAGATTAAAGAATATACCCTGCGTGGATGGTTTATCCGTGTGCAGGGAGGAGTTGAACTAAATCAGACAGGTTTGAATTAAGGAAATTATGAAGTTTAAACATAGTTTAAACATATCAATTTAAACATAGTTTGGAATTGGAAGTAAAATATGAAAAAATATATTCATATGATTGCAGTATAAACATACAAATTATAATAAAAATTTCAGCTCAACTGCACTAAAGGGTTTCACTCGGCAGACATAACTTTATTGTTTTGATATTGTGTGGGGAAAAAATTAAAAACATAATAATACGGATGAATATGTGAAATAATATTCTTGCATTTTCAAAGGGAATATTCATGTATAAGGCGAATTTAGGAGAGCCTCCGAAGCCTCTGCCCCAATGTAGAGCAGCCACCTGCTCACTCTACTCTACGCTTGTATACGGCGACGCTACACCCCTCAGAGATCTGTCAGAGATCTCAACTGGAATTTTAGAGCCAATGAGCTAGTGGAAACAGTTTCCCAGTGAATGGACTTATTTAACCAGGGAATCTGAATGTTGGTATGCAATCTGCTTCTGTTTGGGTAATTATGTTGGATTTCAGTGAAAGTAAAGTGGCTTTTTTAAATAAAACAAGAAGAATTTTTATAAACAGCTGGTTTTTTTCAAAAATGGGAATTCCTGGAAGAGGAGATGTGTTGAATACCTATGATTTTTGATAAGGGCTCTCTGAGAGATCGCGAGAGACCGCAGGACTCCCAAAGAGGCACCACCCCACGCCAAGATACCATATTCGAGCAACGTCTGCACATGTGCACAATACACAGACCGCGATGGCCAGCCCTCAGGACCCGCTCTAGTTCTCCAAAAGCATAGATCATGAAGCCTTTGCTTGAGATACTGCACATGGGGTGCCCAGCACAACTTATGATCAAATACAATACCAAGGAATTGTAATATCCCTTTTCTATGACCGGACAGTCATAGCATTAGAATTTGAATCGCGCGAGTGCATTTGAGCACCCTGGGTCCAGGGCTATTCCTAAGGAAAATTGGCATGCACCTGGATTTTGAAACATTTATTGATAGAAAATTGTTAACAAACCATTCATAATTGTGCAGTAGAGTCTACTAATCATGTTTGTGGAATAAAAATATTCATGAATTTATTCGATTTGAACCTCCAAGTGTTTTGTCAGAAATTATTTTTGGCTTATTAACGATAATTTGAAAAACTTCACATCAGTGGCCATCAATGATTATACAGTCTTATCTCAATCGAATATGCTAATACTCCTTTGGCATCTTGCTGGATTCAAGTAGCTAATCTTTGATTGATTACTGTCATTGTGGAAGTAATTTATGTTGGTACACATGGATGATATAACTTGATTAAACCAATTCATGATTTAAGTCAGTTTCAATCAAGATGGTGCATAGCAACTCTGCTCAGCTCGTTCAAGTGATTCAAAATCTATCTTAAGCTAACAAAAATATGATTTAAACATTATTCTGGAAGTTGTGTATGGTAGTTGTAGAAATAAAAAAAGAAAATCTATCATTGGAATATTTTATTTGAGTTCACTTCTCATAACATAAACAGTCCATGAAGCATTGGTTGTATCTTACTTTTCAATAATCAATGACATACAACAACATGTAGAAGAATAATTCGGCTATAGTCATTATACTTACGCCTAGAAATGCATCCAAGTGGAAAAAGATGGAATCCATCATATCATTGTTATCGTATGTGTAGGTACGAACTTTTGAATAGAAAAAATCGTTCTTAATACAATTTCAATTTTTTGATCTTTAATCACATTGCCGGGCTTGATACCACGGTATGATTCATAAGATATACCTTGTAGTCGGTGTGGTTACAAGATGGCAAACAGTCGCAAGAATCTTCAAATTTCCTCACCTGTGCCATAATGAGTTTCTTTGGCAACATCCACCGCACAGGAGCTGTTCTCATCAGAGCATATGTATGTTGATTCGTTGTGCGGCATGAAAACAGAACACATCCGCATTCTCTCAAAGCTCTTTTGGTGGAGCACTCCATTAGACAATTTCGTTGTGTATAATATGAAAAAAGTGCAATGTCTTCTCTGTTGCATTGTAGCATTGCTTGGCAGATGGAACTTTGTACAGATAATCGTTATCATTCATAGGATATTCAAGGATCCAATTCAGGTTCGATTAGAATGCGAGAGTCTTTTGATGGATGAAGACGATGCCATCTCATGAATGGACTCGGACTTCCCAAGGATTGTGGATTGCGAACCGAAGTCTATTATCTTTGCCAATAAACTTCATATTAGCGTTTTTCCCAATTTTTATAACATAAGTTACACCTGTTCCTCAGTAAAGCTGGAAACTTTACTGGTCCCGGATCATACCAGTTGCCTGGATGACGTCCTGATGACAAATATCCTTTGAATGACGAAATCCATTGATAGTATTAGTATCCAATTGGAATGTTATGTTAATCGCATTCACTATTTTTGTTTTTAGTTCTAAATCATTGCGTAAAAATTTCGTACCGTATTCATTTTGTAAATTGTGGATGGTGGAAGAATGTTCCTGGACAAGCAGCGTCCCCTGAACATGAAGGTTGGAGGTTCATCAAATCCATATTTAAACGTTGTTGAGAGTACTAAGAAATCGTTCATTGAGATGGACGAGAAATAGCTTCAAGACTCAATCAGATATAACAAAATCTTTCCATTTCTATTTTGCCATTTCCAGTTGAACGTATATGGAACTTCTTATTGAATGCTTTTCTAGACATACCCAAAATATCTGCAATCTTGTATATCACATCCATATATCCATGTTTTTTGATAAATTCAACTTCTCTGACTGAAGTACGTAGTGGACCACAGATAGTGAATGCAGGAATAGGCAGGGTCGAGATGTGTTGGCGAGTCTTTGCCACTTCAATCTTCATGGGATTTTCTTTCGATTTATCCATTTTAATTTATTTATTGTGATTAATAAGATAATAAAACTGATTACGACTATGCACCAAAATCCGCGCTTAATCCAATGACTGTGACCATCACAATGTACTTGATTCCATGCAATGAAGTATTCTCTACAAAGTTCTTGAAATGAGGATTCACGTTTCCCATTCTTCTCATCCTTTGTTGATGTGGAGTATTTGAGTAGCAGCGTTCATTGTATGGAGAACACAACAAACAACTTACACCGAAGATGATAGATCACTTGACTGAATAGATTGAATATCACTGTTTAAAACTAGGATAGATAGTCTGGTACTTTCAAATAGAACCCTCACAAAAATGCGCTATAAGCTGAGCCTGAACCTCCAACGACTGCTAACAAATGAACATCAGGGCTGGGTCCCTTCACTCAGAGTGAATTTATGGGAAGAAGCTACCTAACAGAGATAATGTGATAGGTAATTATTCTGATTATGCAACTATATTTCAAATGACTGTTATTTCTATTGGGATTTGCATGGAGGTGGCTGATGATTCAATGAGCCCACATTATCCAAATTGGATTAATTCATAAGTCCTTCTGAGGTCAAAATGATTATTTTAAGTAATTGGTTGTTCAACTAAACACAAAAACAGTTATTGCAAGCAGGAAAAAGGAGTTGGTAAGGTAGATGGGGAGGTGTGGGAGGAGGATGATGTTGCAATTGTGGAGGAAGATGATGAGGGGGGAGGAGAAGGAGGAGAAAGAGTAGGAGTAGGAAGAGGAGTCGGAAGAGGAATAGGAAGTGGAGGAGTAAGAAGTGTGTTGAAAGAGATTGAGGGGGATGAGGAGTAGCAGAAGGAGAGTTTGAGGAGGTGGTGGATGATGAGGAGGAAGAGGAGAAAGAATGACAACCAACAGGCCAAAGAATTTGTCTATACAATAGTAATTATTGTAGGTTGAAAGGCTTGAATTTCTCCCAAATAACCAGTACATTTTCGAGCATTTGAAATCCAATTCGTTTTTATTTTTTCTTGACGTGTGACTTCCATCGTAGTTTGCATTTACATTTATGACAATTTATCAAGCTTCATTTCTGATTAGTTAGTCATGTCGGTGAATGCATTTTCTCAAGATATGAGCGTGTAAGCAAAACATTGAAAAATGCAACTTTTAAACCACCTCATCCTTTTAGCACAAGGGATAGGGATGGGGACTTTGATATGTTAACCCCCTAATGGTCCCAACAAAGCTACGAAGTCAAAAATTGGTTCAAAAATTCTCTCCAAATCCTTTGTCAATTGGTCTATTTTTGCATAACTGAAGATCTCACAGAACAACATTGAAGCTGCTGCACAGTCGTGGGATGTGCGTAAACTTGTAGAATTATACATCAAATTGAAGATAATTTGATGCTCTATAAGCTTATGATCAGCATGGATTTTTCCCATCGATTTCAAAAAGTTATAAGAGCAAAAATAGCAAAAAGTTGAAGGAAAATGTGTCTTTTTCGAAAATGTATTATCTTTTAGAGCAGATATCTCGAAAAGTGAAAGAGATATAGAAAAGTTGTTATATCAATATTGTAGAAATTATGTGAGCTTCAATTCCTATGAAACAGTCATGTCTGTAAATTGCATAATTTCGAGTTATATGCGCGAAACCAAAAAATGGTACCTTGGAACCACCCCCACCCCCTTAGCACAGGGGAGCAGGGGTGCCCACAAGGGGGGGGGCATGGCGCAATTTGCGCCATCAACATTTTTGGGGGGGGGCATGATTTTTTTATATTTATGTAAACATTTTGAATCATGGCTAAAAAATCAAGGTATTAAATAGAAATATTATCCTAATGTAGTTAATTTTAATACTTTTTCCCACCTTTACAATGTTATATTTTACTAAGTGTAACTCAATATACAGCATAAAAAATACAATTGATAATATTTTGTATGCAGGAATTTTAGTAATTCTAAGCCTATGAGTTTGAAGGTAAATCTTTGACAAAAATAAATTATAACTTCAACATCCACTATTATTCTGATTTCCTTTGCTTAATTAATTTACAATGGTCCTTTGAGTTTCCTTGCTGTTGCAACTTAATTTTCTTAAAAGCACAATGATAAGTTAAATTGTAATGTACATCTCAATCTAATAATTATTTTAATCTCGAAGGCGTTTCATGATGATATTATGTCTCTGAAATGGGAATGCAATTATAAACAACATCGCAAACTCTAGTGAATTTGACAGGAGAAAAAACTTCTCTTGTCAAAAAATTTGTGAAAAATATCAAATGAAGCAAATTTCAATCTTTCAAATTTACACCCTATTTACCACACAGTAATCAAGTAATTAGTGTAATGCTTTATTACTTTTTTCTGTTTTGTATAATAGTCCAGTCAAATAGTTGTTTTTCAGGAAACAGCCCGAAAGAATTTTTCGCGACGGTTCTATATGTATTTTGGGGCCCTGAATTCTAATCTGAAATTTGCTGACACGCCAGAGGGTGGCTTCACCCCCAAAATTTTGGACTTTTTTAAGTTTTCCATTTAATCTCGAGAACCTTGAATTTTTCGAGAAAAAGCATTCTCTATATAACATTGAAGATAATTAAATTTATATTTAAAATATAAAACATAATAAAATTTTCAATAAATTGAGTGGTCGCGCAGGACTCCACGATTTTTGATTCCAGAGCTAAGAGTTTTCAAAAAAAGGGGTATTTTTTAAGGGGTTTCCAAAATTATGCAAACCTACCACTTCTACCCTATACAACTAGGATCTTTTTCTAGTAATGATAGAAATCCACACATCACGTGAATTAACAATATTAATTCTGAACAGAATTCCTTAGGTATTTTTGAATTTAGTAGTGGTGGGAGGGGGAATACACCCAAAAATAAAAAATCATGTCCTACAGCCAAAATTCAAATTTTCATTATAATACCTTTTCATGGCCTTCCTAACAAAAAAGAAACACATTTCGGCTGAAATCACCTTACGAGGGTTATGTTCTATGAGAATCACTCGTAAGATTTCAGTATTTCCTAGTGGGGGGCACACATAAGGATACGTCCAGGATCAAAACTTTAATCACTTATGAATTTTGACTGAATGATCACATCTCCTCGTACTACAGCTCGTTCATATCAGCACGTCAAGGCGGTTAAAAATCATGTATCATGTCACTAAAATTTGTTATAAGAATAGGAAATTCCTCCTTTAGTGTATTTCAGCCCATATTTCAATGCATAGAAAAATGACCGATTTCTATATTCAAAACTGTGTGTCTCGGTAACTCAAAATGATACTTGGTCTTGATTTGAAGAAAAGAATCTCCTCTTTTATGGGAGGTGAATGATTTTTGTAAAAATATAATCGTGAAGTAAGATACGTTGTTTCAAAAATCAAGAAATTTGCGATATTTTTCTTATTTTCACAGTCTTGACAGTTTTTCGATATAAACAATATTCAAGATCAATTTAAGGCAAAAAAAATTAAATTTCAGCCTATAGAGCATGAAATTTTCTCTCATTTAAGACCAATCGCAAGTTTCTATCATGTATTGTACTCATTTTAGAGACTCTTTAATAACAGTAAAATCGCAAGAAAAATTAGAAAATAAGATACCAATCATTCAATTGGCTGTAACTTTTAAACGGGAGTGAAAAGAGGAGAAAATTCATCACAACATCGACTACTTTTTGGATTTTTTATCTGATGTTCCACAAGATACGCACCGTTGCATATGCGAGACTGTGAAAATGGGGGAAATATCACAATTTCTCGCACATTTAGAGTTGCGTATCTTTTGGAACACTTCAGATAAAAAATCCAAGAAGTAGTCCTGCGCTACCACTCAATTCATTGGAAATTTAACTATCTTTAATGTTATATAGAGAATGCTTTTTCTCGAAAAATTCAAGGTTCTCGAGATTAAATGGAAAACTTAAAAAAGTCCAAAATTTTGGGGTGAAGTCGCCCTCTTGCGTGTCAGCAAATTTCAGATTAGAATATTCAGCGCCCCAAAATACATATAGAACCATAGAAAAAAATTCTTTCGGGGCTGGTTCCTGAAAAACGACCATTTGACTGGACTATAAGTTGTTATCCTATTATACTAAGCGAGCAATTTCTGTATATCTGTTTATATTTTTCTATTTTTATATCTGGCTATCTGGTTATATGGTTATTTATGTTCAACGGATCTCGGAAACGGCTCTAACGATTTTCACGAAATTCAGAATATAGTAGGTTTATGATATCAAAATTCGATTGCACTAGGTCTCATCCCTGAGATAACTCCCTGAAGGACATGAAAAGGATAATTCATCCTTGGAAAAAAAATTATAATAAATATTCATAGTTCATACAGAAAGGTCTATTAATCAATCACAGTGGATTGAGATTGATTCCCAGAGGAATGCAAAATTTCTCTCACAAAAGCATGTTAAATTAATCCTGATTAATTTCACGAACAAATCACAGAAGACCATATCAAGAAGATAGCTTATCTGATTGGTTCTACTGGAATTAATCAGGATTGAAATTGATAAATTATTTCAATGTCCTTCAGCGAGTTCCCCAGGGATGAAACCTAGTGCAATCGAATTTTTATATTATAAACCTACTATGTTCTAAATTTCGTGAGAATCGTTAGAGCCGTTTTCGAGATCCGGTGAAATACATACATAAACATCTAAACATTTAACCATCAAAACATCTCAACAGAATTGGCTCGTTTTATATTAAGGATTTAGAATACCTAAGTTGCCGACATTATATTTGTATGATAAAATCGTTCCAAATTTGTATGAATGTTTAGGTACAAAATTGCTATGCAATATTCTTTTGCAATAAAGATTATCAATTATATATTATTCAACTTTATAAAGTAACCATAACATTTAAAAAGCAAAGCCTCCCTTACTTATCTTTCAATATCCTATTAAAATATTTGTCATGTAGGTTTTCTGATGTAATTTAGTACTTTCTAGTCCTCCCGAACAAGAACGGGTGCACTGCTAGTCTCAAAATGATATCAAAAAGATACTTATTTCTATTTTAAAAGAGATAAGGAACGATGGTATATATTTTTACAATATTATGAAAACAGAAAGAACTCCTCACAAGACAAAGGTAAATAATTTCATTTAGAAGATTAGAATGTAAGATGTGAATTTTATTGTCATACACTGACTAATGTTGAAAACTAAAGGGTTGGGAATTGGGGTAATTTGGGGGGGGGGGCATTACACTTGGATTGGGGGGGGGCTTGCGCCATTGCCCTTGGGGGGGCTGGGCACCCTGGTGGGTAGTGGTGGGGACTTTTGATATGTCTACCTCCTCCACTACCCTAAACAGAACTGCGAAGTCAAAAATTGTCTTCCAAACTTTTCCCTCTATAACACTTCGTTGACTGGGCTAAAGGCAGAGAATCAGCAATGCGTTTTATAAAGATACTATAGAGAAGAATAGGAACTTTATCAGGAGTCTCTTGTTGAATTACAAGACTCTCTCACTCTCTCGGATTTTGAATGAATTCATTGATATATAGTCCTCAACTGTCGTAGGCCTCCACTGTCGCTTCTGTGCTTTTAAAAGAGTCCTCTTCTGTCGTTGGCCTCGTTTGACTCGACCCTTCTTCTCCTATCTTCCTCCACTGCCATTATAATGTGGACTATATACCTATTATAGTTCATCAAAGATTGTGGATTCGCCTGCGCCTCTGGATTAGTAATAAAGAGATACATGAAAGTTATTGTGGAATATATGGGGACTGTATCATATTCAGTGTATCACTCTCACAAAAACCTTGGTAATACCATTAGACTAAGTTAATAGGTTATAGGTTGTGGTATAGGTTAGATCTGTAGTATACTTGCAGTTTATTAGAATAGTTCCCAATGTAAGCCTTATGCAACTACATTGTAATCTGGCAAAACCATGGAGTCTTAGTACCATGTGACCGAGTTAGCCAATCAAAATTCCAACATAATTTTATGTCCACATTATGATACATACAGTCTCTATAGCATTGACAAGTCAAGATCATATAGTAAAGATACTGTTCAAGTATCTTTTATTGAAAGCCTATTATTTATGTCTGTCAAGATCTTGTATTATTTGCAGGGGTACCGGTACTGCAAATAACCTAACTTCCTCACTACCTCTCCCCCTTCTTCTTATGCTTGTCATTCATTTGTGTTTAGTGGAACTATCAATCAGCTTATGATGATATTTGACCTCATAGGGGTTAAGTCATCCAATTTGGGTAATGTGAGCGGACTCAGACACAAGCCTCTCCATGCAAATCCCTAAACGAATAATAATATTCAGAATACGAGTTGCATGCTTGAAAAATAATTACTTCATATTATCTCTGATGTACAGTATCACTAAAAAAAAAACAAGGGAGATGAGGATCTTTAAAATAGAATATTGTAATGTGAGTAAAGTGACCCTGCCCATAAATGTTCATTTGACTATAATAAGGTTCACGTTATAATGGCAGTGTAGGAAGATAAGAGAAAAGGGTTGCCAGATCTCAGCCTTGCCACCCAAACCAGCTGATACTAGTATATCTTGAATGAAAAAGACAGAAATTGTCAAAAAACCACAGATTTATTGATACTTAGAGAGACCGGTTCGGTTAATAATGGTGTAATAACCGAAACCGGTCTTTCTAAGTATCAATAAATCTGTGGTTTTTGACCTTTCTTAATCTTTTTCATTCAATATGAATAATTACCACAATATCAACTCTCAACTACACAAAAAGTGACGGTATCTGATGATTCAACTGTTTATTATTGTTGAAAATAGTTAATTTGTCAAGAAAATAATTTTTAAAGATGTTAATAAATTTCATGATTTAGATTAAATATTTTGTCAAATAGTTGAATTTCTACATTTTTGATAAACGATGTGGCAACTCGCAAAGCGTGAAAGAGATAGCGCCATCTGCTTTGTTGAATGATAGACAAGGATAGCAACACCATTGCAAATCATACACTGCATTATAACGTGGACCTCACTATAGCATTCTGTGTAGGTTCACGCCAGGTTATAACAACTGA
>NW_024093629.1:0-11995 GCF_014356525.2 Nilaparvata lugens | reverse complement strand
AGATAGAGATAGAGTTAAAGAGAGAGAAAGATAGAGAGAGAGAGAGATACTTATACTTTGTCACACAGGTTAAAGGTTAGAGGGAGAGTCAACGAGAGAAAGTGAGAGATTAGATTAGATTAGATTTCTTTGTTTATGTAGAGAGTGGAAGAGAAGGAGACAAAGGGGGGGGAGAGAGAGCGTGAGTAAGAGTGGGTAAGAGAGAGAGGGTGATAGTGATTGAGAGACAGTGAGCTAGAGAGTTAGAGAGGGAGAGAGAGAGAGAGAGCTAAGCCCATCGCTACTGTTGTGCTTTGTCGAACAGGTCAAATGTGAGAGGAAGAGAGAAAAACATCAAGAGAGTGAGTGAGAAAGCGTGGGAGAGAGATAGAGATAGAGTTAAAGAGAGAGAAAGATAGAGAGAGAGAGAGAGAGATACTTATACTTTGTCACACAGGTTAAAGGTTAGAGGGAGAGTCAACGAGAGAAAGTGAGAGATTAGATTAGATTTCTTTATTTATGTAGACAGTGAAAGAGAAGGAGACAAAGGGGGGGGAGAGAGCGAGTAAGAGAGGATGAGAGAGAGAGGGCGATAGTGATTAAGAGACAGTGAGCTCAACCCTCTCTTTAGAGCTAGTGAATATCACTTAGGACAGCAAAATATCTTTAAGCACTTGTAAATATCAAATGAATATAAATATATAAACTAGTGACCACTAGGGTTGAAGAACTCGATCGAGAACTGTTGTATTGTAATCTTTGAAGCCCGCAACTTCCAATCATTCAGAGTTGGTAAAAATTATGGAAACAGCTAAATATCTCTTCTACAAGAATAATATCGACAGTAGATTTTATCAGGGTTCCTTATTGATATGAAAAATTACTCTTTAGAAATTATTCTGTTGCTTCAATATCTTTATCCCTCATATCAATCCAAATCCATGATACATAAATACAGACTTCGTGTTCAAAATTTGAAGCTGAATGATCAATTCTTTCTAAAGTTATTGTAGAACATACACACAGACGGACAACGACTTTGGCCTCCAGTGAGTCAGAAGTGAGAACTCGCTAACGCTCGTGCAAATATAGTTGATAGATATAGCCCTCATATCAATCCAAATCCATGATACATAAATACAGACTTCGTGTTCAAAATTTGAAGCTGATTGATCAATTCTTTCTAAAGTTATTATAGAACATACAAACGGACGGACAACGATTTTGGCCTTCAGTGAGTCAGAAGTGAGAACTCGCTAACGCTCGTTCGAAAATAGTTTATGAATATAGATATATAAATGAATAGTTGATATATTTGATATTAAATTTAGAATATTTTCTACTCACATGGCCGACACTTGTATGCGATCTCCACATATTTCTTCTACAAGAATAATATTGACAGTAGATTTCATTAGGGTTCCTAATTGAAATGAGAGATTGCTCTTTAGAAATTATTCTTTTGCTTCAATATCTTTATCCCTCATATCAATCCAAATCCATGATACATAAATACAGACTTCGTGTTCAAAATTTGAAGCTGATTGATCAATTCTTTCTAAAGTTATTGTAGAACATCCACACAGACGGACAACGACTTTGGCCTTCAGTGAGTCAGAAGTGAGAACTCGCTGACGCTCGTTCAAATATAGTTGATAGATATAGCCCTCATATCAATACAAATCCATGATACATAAATACAGACTTCGTGTTCAAAATTTGAAGCTGATTGATCAATTCTTTCCAAAGTTATTGTAGAACATACGAACAGACGGACAACGACTTCGACCTTCAGTGAGTCAGAAGTGAGAACTCGCTAACGCTCGTTCAAATATAGTTGATTAATCTTCTTCTTTATATGCCGTCTCCTTTAAGAAGGTTGGCTATCAACATGGCAATTTTGATTTTTGAGGCAACCGCCCTGAACAGATCAATGGAACTACTGTTGTACCACTGTCTCAAGTTATTTAACCAGGAGATCCGTCATCTTCCTATACTCCTTTTGCCTTGTATCTTTCCTTGTATGATGTTTTGCAAAAGTGTATATCTCTCTCCGTATCTCTCTAACTGTATACTCTCTAAAGTGTATATTTGGTAGAGAGTTAGTGGGGAGGATATTTTTAATATTCTTTCCGAAGAATGGACATTGATATATCCAAAGCTCCGCCAATTTATGTAGATGCATAACAATATAATTATTATCTATAGTTATTATATTACAAATTGCTTTTTCATATCATATACAGTTCAATAATTATTTTCTTAGTCTATATCATGTAAATTCATATATAATTTTGCTGTATTGTAAACTATTGTATATAAGTGTATAAGACTGTATATATTGTAATCTATATAAATAAAGTACTCAATCAATCAATCAATCAATCTCCTCTCATTACATGACCCAGGTATTGCAGTTAGTTGATTAATATGAATATATAAATGAATAGTTGATATGTTTGATATTGAATTTAGAATAGTTTCTACTCACATGGCCGGCACTTGTATGCGATCTCCACATATTTCCTGAGACCAGGACAGGGGTCCCCTCCGAACGTCTTGGGCGAAGTGTGGAATTTGCACTGCCTTTTCTTCTGGCAGGCCTCCACAACCGTCTGCAACAGAGAATACTACACCAAGTCAATCAGACTGCTGTTCCACGCAATCAATCAATCAATCAATCAATCAATCAATCAATCAATCAACCAATCAATCAATCAATCAATCAATCAATCAATCAAGCAATCAGTCAATCAATCAATCAATCAATCAATCAAACAATCAATCAATCAATCAATCAATCAATTAATCAATTAATCAATATCAATCAATCAATCAATATCAATCAATGTATCATAAAATCAATTTATCAGGATTGGTTTTTTTTGTTCTTCAAAATCATGTCTTTAAAATAAGAATATTTCCTTACGAAATAACGTAAGTATTAAAATACGAGATATTTGCAATATTTCTCCTTTGTTTGGTTCTGAAGCATCTAAATTTGAAAATATACTTTGTGAAAATATTTAAGGACTGAAGATTTTGTGAACAGATACAAGACTAAGGGCTGTATTCAAGACGTATTCATGTGTATTTGACTCATAACTGATACATTGATTAATTCTTTTTCAATCGTCATTCTTTATTGATTCATACAATAGGTAAATCATCAAAATGATGAGGATAGAACAAAATAAGGTAACCTTGTGCTATTCCTCTCCCCAATTTAGATAAGGTTACACATAGTCCGAAATAGGTTAAGGGCCAGTTTCCGAGCTCGGGATTTAGCTAAGTCCTAGACTCTAAACAGCTGGAGTCAGAAAATTGGCTTTCCAAACCGGGGCGTAGTCACAGCTTTTATAACAGTAGTAGTAGCTTTTATTTTCTCATTTCTTTAATTGGAAACGTATTTCCTTGACGAAATTAGACATTTCTAAATAATTAAAAATAGCTGAAACTTTTCACTATTTTCTCTTTGTTTTATGACAATGACTGCGACTACGCCCCGTTTTTCCGTCAGAAAATCAATTTTCTGACTCCAGCTGTTTAAAGTCGAGAACTTAGCCAAATCCCGAGCTCGGAAACCGGCCCTTAACCTATTTCGGACTATGTGTTACTTTATCTAAATTTTGGAGAGGAATAGCACAAGGTTACCTTATTTTTCCTCTCCCTATCATTTCGATGATGTACTCATTGTATGAATCAATAAAGAATGATAATCAAAAAATAATCAATCAATGTATCAGTTATGAGTCAAATACACATAAAATACGAAGACAATGTTCAGGTACAAGAGGTCGGATAATATCATGAGTTATTTTGATAAATTCACCAATGAATCTTTTATTAGTGAAACACACTTGTCATAATACACGAACAAAGGTTTAAGGTGGAAATATCCAAGAATATCATAAATTACTTTGATAAATGAATAAATCAATCATGAATGAAAACATAGAGGAACGATAGAATAAGAAGATATCAAAAGGTTTGTAGAATTCATTCAAAGTTTGTAATTTTTGTATCAAATCAAGGAGTTGTGTATCGTAAGTTGAGATGATACTGCATAATATTGTGTTGATACTGTATCATTTGTAGTGATACTGTATCATTTATGGTGATACCGTAGAGGGAAGATTACCGCAGTGAGAAGATATCCATGTGATACAAACTCCTAAAAACCTAAACACCGCTTGTGTTTGCGTCGTCTGCTCTGTTTTCTATTTATGATTATGAATAGAGTTTTAGGTTAGTTGAGTTTGGAATTTTGAAATAATAGCGTGAAAAAAATGTCATCTCTATAATCATCTTCAGCATATTCTTATAATATCAAAAGCCTCCATATAATCGTCTACACTTTCATCTTCTTAAATGCCTATTTCCTATTTTGTGTTGGCTATCTTTATAACAGGTAGCTATCTTTTGTATATTTATTCTTTTGTAGGGATAATGGTGATATTATATCATGGTTGAATCTAAAAAGAGTTTTATAGTTCTCAACAATTGGTTGTAATCGTATCTGTTATAGTTTTCTCTTCCTCATACGAATTAGTTGAGCCATTTTACTATGAGCAGAAGGTGATAAGCTGCTCTAGACTAGACTCACTTTTTTGAAGCATTTGTTTGTTGAGAAGTTGAGCAAATGCTCTAGTTTATTCATACAATTTTGAGCAAAAGCTTTTACTTTTGAGCAAATGCTCAAACTATTTCCTTGATGAGCATGAGCAAAAGATTTTGCTCACGTTTATTCATAGAAAATGAAGCAAATGCTCCATATTTTAGAAGAATAAGCAAATGCTGAACTTTATTCATATGACCCATTATTTTCTAATAAACGCTCTGTATCATGGTATATCACCATAAATGATACAGTACCACCACAAAATGATACAGAACTTTCAAACATGATACAGTATCAACACAATATGATACAGTACCATCTCAACTTGATACGCAACACCATAATTTGATACAAAACTTCCAAACTTTGAATGAATTCAACAAACCATGGGATATTGTGCTATTTTTCCCCATGGTTGCGATTTTCTGACCATAACATTCTTTTGACTATAGAATGTAGAATGTTTTGATCATATTAGACCAAGAATAGTATTTTTCGACCATAGGATATATATTTTGATACCCTATGAAAGTCACTCTATATTATCATGATATGTATAGCCTATCCCATGAAAATAATTATACTCTCAAAGATGAAACATTTCATAAACTAACCTATATCACCACCTGCTGATTACCACAATTTCAATACCACCAAATTTCGATTCGAGCCCCCTTGTTTTGGGGCTCAACTGGGGTAAATCGAGGGTTATTTGAGGGGGGTGAGGGGTGATAAGATGGGTTGACGGGGGTTATTTCACCCCCTCGAAATATTTAATGAGCGGTGCTCTACAAGGGGATATACTCCCTTTGTATCTATACTGCTCTCCATTTATGTGTCAAACGCTTTTGCCTGGCTCCTCTATGAATACATAAGTGAGCAAGAGAGAGAGTGATGGAGAGAGAGATGGAGTGAGAGAGAGAGAGAGAGATTGAGATAGATAGAGAGAGAGAGATTGAGAGAGATAGAGAGATGAAGAGATGTAGAGAGAGAGAGAGAGAGAGAGAGAGAGAGATTCAGATTCAGTTTCCTTTATTCATGTGTTTAACAAAACATAATTCAACTTACGTTCTAGTGTTGAAAATAAATACCAGTAGCGGTAAAATGACATGGTAAATCATATTAAACTAATGAGTTCTACAATAGTATTGAGCAATAATAATGATCAAAAATGCAAAAGTTGGAGACAGGGAGATGGAGTGTGATGGAGAGATGTAGAGAGATGATGAGAGAGAGGAAGAGATGAGTGGATAGAATGAGAGTAAGAGAGAGACAGAGACGAGTATATAATAGAGAGAATGAGATGGTTAGATGCATGAAGAGATTGAGAGAGAAAGAGAGTGTTCGGTAGTTGTATAGGGAGAGAATGAAAGAGAGAAAGAGATGGGTGGATGTATAGAGAGAGAGATAGGAAAAGATGGGTAGATGATTGAAGAGAAGGAGATAAATGGGTAGACAATGAGAGAGAGTGAGATGGGTAGATTTATGGAGAGGATTAAAGAGAAGGTGATGGGTAGATGCATAGAGACAATGAGTTAGAAAGAGATGGGTAGATGTATAAAGTGAATGAGAGGGAAAAAGAGATGGATGGGTAGATCGAGAGTTTGAGAAAGAAAGAGATTGATAAATGCATAGAGACAATGAGTTGGAAAGAGATGGGGTAGATGTATAGAGAAAGTGTGTGTGTGTGAGAGAGAAAGAGAAATCAATGGATAGATGCATAAAGAGAGAGAGAGAGCGAGAAAGTGAGAGAAATACATTTTGCCCGCCGGCTATCATCACGGTGATAATAATAATTATGATGGAGATCAGCTCGATTGATCTTGTTTTAGATTAAACTGCTCACTCTATTTTGCCTCTCTCAGTTATTACTGTTTCTCTATCACCTCCATTCTTTTTGCTGTTTAAAGGAGGAAAAAGAAAAGACGGAGAAGGTGGAGGAGGAGAAGGACGAGAAGGTGGAGATGGAAGACAAGGAGGAAGATGAAGAGGAGTAGTAGAAGAAGAAGAATTCAAAGAAGAAGGAAAATTGAAAAATAAAACGAAGAAATGGTGTTAGTGAGGAGAAGTTACAAATTATTCCTTCCCTTTCTCCCATCTCTACTGTAATGCGAATTTACAAAAATGTTCAGTTGCCAGGTTATTGATGCTTTGGAGTGGGAGTGAAGTGGAATAAGGGGAAAAGAGTGAGAGGGATGATTGAGGAAGAGTAGATCAGAGTGGTGAGGAGGAGCGGAGAGGAAAAAAATGTGGAAGGGAGAGAGAGGTAATCTCTTTCCGATACATTTGTTGTTGCCAATAAATGGAATCGCTTAATTGCCGCCATCCTAGCTGTGCATGCAATCTGTATAAATTCACTTTGATTTCCTTCTTTTTTTCAGCTTTTTCTCTGTTTCTTTCTCACTTTTCTCGTATAATTCCCTCTTCAATAAAGTGATCTTCTCGTTGCGTTCCCTATTAATAACTCTGCATGTAAATAATTGTTCAATATTTAGTTTGATTTCCTTTCTTTTATTCAGTTTTTACACTGTTCCTATCTCACACAAGCTGACGAGTTGATTATAAATTGCATGCCATGACGCATGCAATTCAATATCTCAATGTATAAAAGCATGAAAAATTCTTCCTTGTCTTTTACTCTATTCTCCAATGGAATAACCTTTTTCGCCCCACTTGGATGTAATGAGCTGGTTTTCGTGCGTCATATGGAGGCCGAAAATGATTGTTTTCTGACCAGGCCAGTAGAAGTTTTACGGCCCTAGGGCTGTAAAATAACCTTGAAGTCAGCTGATTCTGATTTGATGTGAACGTGTTTATAAAATGGTTTATGAAACGGAATCAGTTTATGCTTCTAGAATTGAATAAGTATTCTGCAATAAGATACTATCATTTTATTTGGATGAATAAAATACAGATAAGATAAATATTATAAACTATTCAAATTCGATTTTCAGAGTACGATAGAACTTCTAACCTAAACTTCCGAAGTCAACAACAACAAGCATTGTTGACGTTGACATTCAGATTGGCCAAATTTCAAGTGTGCTAAGACATAGCTGATCAAAAAACTTTTTATTATTTGTGTTTATTATTCAAGAATCAAAACATTTATAATAATTATCATCTTATTGTCATTTGGAAGAACAAAAAGGATAATCTCAACCTCTTACATAATTGAACATAATCTTTAAGGTTATTTGGACAAATCAGAATAGAAAATAAAAATACTTGGACAATTTCCTGATATTCAGATTACCTCAGATTTGCTAGAGCAATGACCTTCCTGTTTTGCTTTCGGAAGTGCCTAATAAACAATTATTCTCATATATATATATTTTTTATTTTTCTGTGTGGCGAAAAATAACGTTCTCACCATGGGCAAAAATTGAATTACCACAATATCAACTTCTGAACTACACAAAAAATGGGCAAAACTGTTTTTCCGGCTCTAAATCTTTTCTTGAGAACCGATTTCGAGCCGGAAATGTCTCATTTTCGGCCCTAGGTGCGAAATATACTATTACTCTTGTTGTACTGATGAGTTAAGTCAAACTGAAAAAAGTTTCCCACAACACTGTTAATATAACGTGAACCCCACGTTAACCTAAAGTTTAACCTGACTTTTTAGACTATCGCTTGTTACAACATAATCTAAAAAGTAAACAGAAACAGCTGTCTTGTAATCACAGTTCTCCGCCGACAGCGCTATCTGTCGGCAAAAGTTGTAACAACAATGGCCGCCACAACTACAGCTATAATGAAGTTCCCGTTTCAAATTTGATTAGTTAATGAGGAATATTCGTTGGCTGGTATTTTGAATTTTATCAATTTGTTTAGAATATAAATGAATGGAATGTTTTCTGTATACATCTGTTTATTTGATTTGTATATTGTGTTGAGCAAAAATAAATTCTTCATCTATCTATTTTATTAAATTTAGTTTTATTATGAATTCGAGTATAGTGACTTTAACTTTTTCAACAAAGCAAGAAATGGAACACGCCAAGCGATAAAACAAAATGGCTGAAAAAAAAGGAAATGGAACCAAGTGATAAAACACAATAATCTCGAAATAACTGGACGTGAAAACTCTCCTGGGGAAAACTGAACGGAAAACTCCTACTCGTAGCAGACATCAAGTGCAAGCTACAGACTCCTTGAAAGCAAAATAATCTTGTTTAGAAAATAATAAAGAGCTGTTAGATGGAGAGTGTTGAAGGAAGAGAGAGAGAGAGAGTGAAGGATGAGGTGCGAAGTGAAAAGTAGATTGAGAAGGACGGAGAAAGGTAGAGGGTAGAGTATCAAATGCAAAAGAGAAAGAGAAAGGTGAAGTACGAAGAGATGGAAGATTAAGTGTAAGGTAGTGAGTGAGAAGGACAGATAAAGGACATTCGTCAAGAAAATTTATATTCTTCTATGATTTATTCTTCAATAATTCAATAATTAATTTTTTTGATCAGCTGTTTTAGCTAACTTGAAATTTGGCCAATCTGGATGTCAACGTCAACAATGCTTGTTGTCACCTACTTGAGAAGTTTAGGTTTGAAGTTCTATCCTACTCTGGAAATTGAATTTTAATAGTTTATAATATATATCTTATCAGTGTTTCATTCATCAAATAAAATGATAGTATATTATTGCAGAATACTTTATTCAATTCTAGAAGCATAAACTGATTCCGTTTCATAAACTATTTGTAAAAACGTTCAGCACCATGGATATTGCCCAAGTAGTTCCAAAATTATCCACAAGGTTTCGTGATAAACGATTAAACGCAGGATTGAGGTTAGATTCTATTATACTCTAAAAATTGAATTTGAATAGTATATAATATCTTATTTGTATTTCATTCATTTAAATAAAATGATAGTATCTCATTGTAGAATACTTATTCAATTCTAGAAGCATAAACTGATTCTGTTTCATAAACCATTTTGTAAACACGTTCACATCAAATCAGAATCAGCTGACTTCAAGGTTATTTTACAGCCCTAGCTAGGGCTGTGAAAATTTTACCGGCCGTGCCAGAAAACAATCATTTTCGGCCTCCATATGACGCATGAAAACCTGCTTATTACATCCAAGTGGGGCGAAAACTTGTTTTATGAAACGGAATCAGTTTATGCTTCTAGAATTGGATAAAGTATTCTGCAATAAGATACTATCATTCTATTTGGATGAATGAAATACAAATAAGATATTATAAACTATTCAAATTCAATTTTCAGAGTATGATTGAATCTAACCTAAAACCTCATAGTACTTCGTTTATCACGGATCTGGTGGATAATTTTGGAACTACTTTGGCAATATCTATGGTGCTGAACGTTATTACAAATAGTTCATGAAACGGAATCAGTTCATGCTTCTAGAATTGAATAAAGTATTCTGCAATAATATACTATCATTTTATTTGGATGAATGAAATACAGATAAGATATATATTACAAACTATTCAAGTTCGATTTTCAGAGTAGGATAGAACTTCTAACCTAAACTTCCTAGGTCGACGACAACAAGCATTGTTGACGTTGACATTCAGATTGGCCAAATTTCAAGTATGCTAAAACAGCTGATCAAAAAACTTTTCATTATTTGTGTTTATTATTCAATATTTAAACTATTTATGATAATTTCATCTTATTGTCATTTGAAAGAATAAAATAGTATAAACCTCCCACATAATTGAACATAATCTTCTAGGTTTTTTAAACAAATCAGAATAAGAAATAAAAATACCTGGACAATTTTCTGATATTTAGACCTCAGATTTACTAGAGCTATGACCTTCCACTCTTGCTTCTGGACCCCCGATTGGATCGTCCAAAAATGAGATCAGCAGGCTCGCTTTGCTTGCCTGCATTTTTCATTTGAGCATATGTTAGGACGATCCAGTCTGGGTTCCACACTAAAGTCTGGCTAAGCAGATATGGCGATCGAAGCGAGCCTGATGGCTAGTAATATAATATTCCCAGAAATAGCTCTGATTAAAGTAGCAGTGCCCAATCAATTTTCCCGCGATAAATGCATTTCAATCTTCAACTTGGTGCCAACCTAACAAAATTATTAATTTAGTTACCAGTTAACAACTGTTACGAAGAGGTACTCTCTCTAGATTTTAGTCCTATATTAACATATGGTATGGACATTTTTCAATTATAAATTGAGAGAATAAGAACAACATACATGCTAAAAGATTGAACTTTGAACCCTTCAAAACCACCCTTAGAGTTAAAGTATTGCCTAAAGATTTCTTAGTGCGCCTCTAAAGGGCCAACTGAACATACCTACCAAATTTGAACGTTTTTGGTCTGGTAGATTTCTAGTTCTGCGAGTGAGTGAGTCAGTCAGTCAGTCAGTCAGTGAGTGAGTGCCATTTCGCTTTTATATATATAGATTGTAAATTTTTCTGTGTGGTGAAAAATAGCGTTCGCACCACGGGCAAAAATGTGTTCCCGGCTCTCAATCTTTTCTAGTCCTCGGCCTACGGCCTCGGACTTGAAAACCGATTTCGAGCCGGAAAAGTCTCATTTTCGGCCCTAGGTGCAAAATATACTATTATGCTTTTCTTATAGTCTCATCCACAATAGTATTTCATAGTATACAAGTTCAGATACCTTGTACAAGTATTATTATACAAGTAGCCAACCATACCAGTAACCAGTTGAGGCAAGTGAATATACAGGAGACGACATAATAATTTATGTAGAGGGAAATTGCAGTTGCCAGCCCTTGCATGAACATGTGCGTGCGTGTATGTGTGTACGTGTGACGTCACCATTTCAGGCCAATTTCCTCTTGTTTATGCTACCTGACCCTTCCCTACATCCAAACCATTTCATCCCTTACTCTCTGCACACTCTATATATACAGCATTATTGCTATATCTCGGACATTATCCTTGTACTATATAGTAGGACACAGAGAATTTCTACAGATGGCTACATTCCTTGTTGAAGAACATTCTCTTCTAATTCTTGGAGATCTCTCCTTCTTCTTCTTCCTTTGCCTCTCCTATTTTTATACTTTTTCTTCTACTCCCTTCCTATCTTGTTCTCCTCCGACATCAGTAATAATATTTCCAGTAAACACTTCTTTCTCTCCATATTTTTCTTCCAATTTCTTCTTCTTCTTCTTCTTCTTCTTTTTCTCCCCCGCTTTTTTCCCTTCCTCATTTCCACCTTCTTCCTCATCTACATTTCCTTCACATATTCATCTCCTTCATCTCCTTCACATCCTTCTTCTTTTCTTCTTCTTCTTCTTCTTCTCCTTCTTTTTCTTCTTCTTCTTCTTCTTTTTCTCCTCCGCTTTTTTTCCCTTCATCATCTCCTTCACATCCTTCTTCTTCTTCTTCTTCTTCTTCTTTTCTTCTTCTTCTTCTTCTCTTCTTCTTCT
>NW_024093628.1:0-11622 GCF_014356525.2 Nilaparvata lugens | reverse complement strand
GTTAAACCTAAGACGTTATAAAGGTCTAAACATCACCTTGCGATTGATTATAAATCCTATAAAGGTTCAAGATATAAGGTTATAAATCACATTGAATGAAAAAGACTAAGAAATTGTCAAAAAACCACTGATTTATGCATCAGTGGTTTTTTGACAATTTCTTAGTCTTTTTCATTCAATATGAATAATTACCACAATATCAACCTCTCAACTACACAAAAAGTTATAAATCACCCATGTATGACGTTTCGGTACAATACAGTCACTGAAACATAAAATCTTTCCTTCACTCTCAGATCAGAAAAATCACTCATCTTCAAATGCTTATAACTTAATAATAGGAGTGAATTTTGCCAATGTGATAACATATTATTGCTTCTCTCGTCAAGTTCTATCATTCCAGTGAGATTGAGCGATAAAACGGTTCTCGAACCCGTTGCTGTGGTACAGAGAGAAGACATAAAGGTAGCCTTCAAGAAATCAAGATTTCATCCGTCAGATTTATTATTATTTAATGAAACATCTATTCTTACAGTAAGACAAATTTTCATAAAAGTTCTTCTTATTCACATGTACAAACATCAAAACTCAATCTTTTCAGTAGTCTCACACTCTTATAACACCCGTTACTCAGAATACAACTGTCTCATCCACTTATTTGCACAGAACTTACTCAACTACCAACCCTTCATATATTTCACAAATTCTTATAGGAGCATTTCCAGTAGATTTGCCAACTTGAACTTATTTGAATCTTTGTCTATTGACACATTCAAAAAGAACACACACTGGTTATTATCAGTCCTCGGTCTGGATGAATCAGAGGAACTTATAAACTCATCCTACAGATAGCTTTTTTTCATAATCTTTTTATGAGTTTAGTGTCTTGCATCAGACTTGAGGTAAATTTTGCTCCTCATTCAATTCATAATTATTTATTAGAATTTCAATTAATGTATCATAATTATAATAGCTCTACAGTTTTTTTTTCTAATTGAAATCCAACATCGTCGGGGTTTGTGCTTTGTTTCTCATTTCGAGTTCTCCCTGTCCTCCTCTCAATATCTTAGGATACGTCAACATCCTTCTCCAATATAAATTAAAGAATTTATATGTAAATTAATAATAAAATTTCATTCTCGTCAGGCTGACTGATGGGGGCTCATCCTTGCTCACAGACCTTAGGTCCATGCAAGGATTAATTCCTTTAAGTACGGCCTGTCAGCTTGCACTATTAGAAGAATAATAAACATTAATAGTAGAATAGAAAGTTTTTATGTTATTATGCTTTATTATTATTATGCTTTGTAAGAAAACATTTGTATTGTAAACATTTTTCTGATAGTGTGGGTGACAGAATTTATTTATATTTGTTGTATTGTTTTTTGGATGAGGAATAAAAGAATTTGATTTTAATTCTCGACCATTTTTGCAAAAATCCATGATGTTTTATTTTATTCATGGATTACGTACACAAAATTGCACATCTCCCAGATTTGGTTGATATTCGGGCCATGGATAGAGGTTGACCTAACAAGTGTTGTGCTATAATATGAGACGTTTCGCTACAATACAGGGTGAGTTATTCACTCAAACATAAAATATTACCTCTACTCTCAGATCAGAGAAATCACTCATCTTCAAATGCTTATAACTCAAGAATAGGGGTGAATTTCGCCAATGTGATGACATATTATTGTTCCTCTCGTCGAGTACTATAATTCCTAGGAGTATTATAATATAATAGAATTATAATTATATTTATAATTCTGAATAATTGAATAAAATAAATAATAAATAATGATAATAATATTATAATAATAATAGAATATATAATCTATGGTAGAAATACCATATTATTTATATTTTTATCAATTTTTTTCACAAAAAATTAATAAAAATCATGGACTAACCATTGTGGAACACACTGAGACAAAAAGTATTTCAGATTTGGCTGAAATTTGCACCATAGATAAAGCTTGACCTGAGAAATGTCGGAGCCAAATTTGGCACCCACAGCTACTATACAGGATGATTTATGAAGCTGCAAACATTATATTTTCAAATTTTCAAATGGTCATATATCCTTAACGGTAAGAAATTTTGCAAATCTGATTTCAGATTCGTGTTTCTCGCATCAAAAACCATAAGATCACTAAGGTTGAGCGATTTTCATTTTTCACAAAAAATTGATATAAATCATGGACCACACGTCCATCGTGGAACATACTAGAACAATAGCCATTTCAGATTTGCCTGAAATTTCCACAATAGATGAAGCATGACCTGAGAAATGTCTGAAGAAAATTTGGCACCCCCAGCTCCTATATAGGGTGAGTTATGAAGCTGCAAACATAAGATTTTCAAATTTTCAAATGGTCATATCTCCTAAACGGTAAGGAGTTTTGCAAATATGATTCCTGATTCGTGTTTCTCGCTCAGAAACCATTAGATCACGTTGTTTGAGCGATTTTTATTTTTCACAAAAAATAGATAAAAATCATGGACACACATCATCATCATCATCATCGTGAAACACACTGGAACAAAACGTATCTCAGATTTGGCTGAAATTTGCACCATAGATAAAGCTTGACCTGAGAAATGTCGGAGCCGAATTTGGCACACCCAGCCACTATAAAGGGTTAGTTATGAAGCTGCAAAACATTAAATTTTCAAGTGGTCATATCTCCTGAACGGTAAGGAATTTTGGAATCTGAATCCAGATTCGTGTTTCTCGCATCAAAGACCATTGGATCACGAAGTTTGAGGGAGTTTTAATTTTCACAAAAATATTGATAGAAACCATTGACTATCTAACCATCGTGAAACATACTGAAACAAAAAGTATCTCAGATTTGGCTGAAATTTGCACTATAGATAAAGCTTGACCTGAGAAATGTCGGAGCCGAATTTGGCACACCCAGCCACTATAAAGGGTTAGTTATGAAGCTGCAAACATTAAATTTTCAAGTGGTCATATCTCCTGAACGGTAAGTAATTTTTGAATCTGAATCCAGATTCGTGTTTCTCGCATCAAAGACCATGGATCACGAAGTTTGAGGGAGTTTTAATTTTCACAAAAATATTGATAGAAACCATTGACTATCTAACAATCGTGAAACATACTGAAACAAAAAGTATCTCAGATTTGGCTGATTTTTGCACCATAGATAAAGCTTGACCTGAGAAATGTCGGAGCCAAATTTGGCACCCCCAGCTACTATACAGGATCACTGTTATGAAGCTGCAAATATGAAGTTTTCAAATGGTCATATTATCTACTGAACGGTGAGGAATTTAGTAAATCGGATTCCAGATTCGTGTTTCTCGCATCAAAGACCATTGGATCACGAAGTTTAAGCGATTTTCATTTTTCACAAAAAATTGATAAAAACCATGGACTAACCATCGTGAAACACACTGGAAGAAAAAGTATTTCAGATTTGCCTGAAATTTGCACTATTGATAAAGCTTGACCTAAGAGAAGTCGGAGTTGAATTTTGCACCCCCAGCTACTATACAGAGTGAGTTATGAAGCTGCTAATATTGAATTTTCAAATGGTCATATCTTCTGAACGATAAGGAATTTAGCATATCTGATTCCAGATTCGTGTTTCTCGCATCAAAGAACATTAGATCACGAAGTTTGAGCGATTTTCATTTTTCACAAAAAATTGATAAAACCATCGTGAAACATACTGAAACAAAAAGTATCTCAGATTTGGCTGAAATTTGCACCATAGATAAAGCTTGACCTGAGAAATGTCGGAGCCAAATTCGGCACCCCCAGCTACTATACAGGGTGAGTTATGAAGCTGCAAACATTAAATTTTCAAATGGTCATATTATCTCCTGAACGGTGAGGAATTTGGCAAATCTGATTCCAGATTCGTGTTTCTCGCATCAAAGAACATAAGATCACGAAGTTTGAGCGATTGACCTAACCAATTAGATCAAATCATTTGACCTAATCTACGTTGAACTAACAGGTGTCATGCCATAATATGAGACGTATTTAATCACCCATAAAGGTTACAAAGATCTTCAACCTTCAAAGGTGCTTTCATAAGAGATTCCACGGCTGTATATCGGCGCCTCGATCTGTGTAAATCGGGTGAGGTTAGAATGAAAGACATGTTGTAAATACATGATGTATTTAGTATATAAAATTATACAACTCTCATTTTTTAAAGTTACAATATTTACTTGAAAAGTGAGTTAAATAATTTTGAATAGAGTAACATACATTCTCACTACTTGATCTACACTAAATATTATGCATATTCTCAGTCAATACATATTTTTCTGCCAAAAATTATTTACAATCAACTACCACACAAAAAGTATATACAAAGTATTAAGTTAACTTACTATTGTAACAACGGTAAAATAATTTAAATCTACAATAGGCTATTATTTACAAATACATAGGCTACTGTAGTATTTAAATAGAAACGTTGTTTTCTGAAAAAAAACATATCAGTGAATGATGTTTTCTTCAAATAAGTAGAGTCCAAATTAACTTAGACTTATATTTTTCTTCATTTTAATATAAATTAACACTATCAAGAAATCACTAAATGATAATAATAATATATTTACAAAAACTTGAGTAATAAGATTGGTAAAATACTAATAAAAATCACATCACAATATTGGGTAAATTATTTTGAAATTGGTTATGATAATAATAAATTCGAATCAATGCAATAAATAAATTAACGCTTCAAGACTTGAAAGCTTAAATGCGAATTACTTTTATATTGTACAATAAAATATCAGCTTCACTAAAATATTAAGTACTTTCCTTTATAAAACAATAATTATTCAAGTATAATAGGATGGGAAAATGAGTGAAAATCTACTATACTCGAAAATAAAATTCTATTTAATACAAATATTGATCAATAACGTTCAAAAAATATTTTTTTGTTGAAGTTATAGTTTATTCTGTTTTTTCATGTTTGAGCTTTTTGGAAAGAATAAAAGTTGCAATATTTGATAGTTGGATACATTCAAAAAGTTTTGTAATTCGGTACACTTTGAAACCATTTTGATCAGTTTCTTATAAATTGAACAAATTTTTTTGATATACAGACTAATGCTTAACAATAATATACAGTTATTTACCTATAGATGGTTCACTAGTAGTAAATTATGTTTTCATTGAATAAACTCAATTTGAAAGAGTAGTAACATACCAACTCGTAAAGTTTAATATCTAAGATGATATTTTAATATCTTAGAGTCAAAGACTCAACTCACACTTACGCGACTCAGGTCGAGAAGAGACTCGATTCTAGTTGAGAGCATGAGTTTTCAAATGGATGACGTCACGGAGACTAGAATCGACTGGTCGGAGTGTCACCATTTGAAAACACATGCTCTCAACTAGAGTCGAGTCTCTTCTCGACCCGAGTCGCGTAAGTGTGAGTTGAGCCTAAGATGATATCTGTTCAGTATCTAAGTCAGGCGAACTTGTCATTTCTTAAGTTACATAATTTAATTGTTAGGGATGGAAAAAATAAGTTGACCTTCTGCTATTCCTCTCACAAGGAATTTGAATAATGAATTTTATTTTGAATGAGAAAGAATGAGAAATTGTCAAAAAACCACTGATTTATTGATAATTAGAAAGACCGGTTTAGGTTATTGTCATTGTCAATCTCTGATAAACTTAAAAACTTTAAAAAACTTAAACTTAAACTTAAACTTGAAAAAGTTCAAGTTTATCAGATACTGGTATCAGATACTGATAAACTCAGTTTATCAGAGATTGACAATGGTGTAATAACCGAAACCGGTCTTTCTAATTATCAATAAATCAGTGGTTTTTTGACTAAGAAATTGTCAAAAACCACAGATTTATTGATAAATCATGCCATATGACAATGGTGTAATAACCGAAACCGGTCTTTCTAAGTATCAATAAATCTGTGGTTTTTGACAATTTCTTAGTCTTTTTCATTCAATATGAATAATTACCACAATATCAACTTCTCAACTACACAAAAAGCAATGATTAAGCTGCGTTTACACCAAAGTTATTAACAAAATGTTCATTTTTCTGTCATTACATTCTATTAGATTAAACGGAGCTTGACAACCACATATGCACATCATGTGTATGCTAAGTTATGTTCAATCTAATAGAATCTATAAGGACGGAAAAGTAAACATTTTGTTAATAACTTTGGTGTGAACGCAGCTTTAGTTTGTGTTTATCATGATAGAAATAACGGTACTTAATGAGTAGGTCATGCCTCCAGATTTACACCACTCAGAGGTTCATTTTCAAATTTTAATTGAACTGATAGATACCTATTACTAAACAAAAATCCAAATAAAATGCTGCAAATCACCCCGAAGTCTTCTGCAACTGCAAATATTGACAACAGGGTGAACAGCTATATGGAAATTCTAAAAAAATCATAGTTATCAATTCATTAGCACTTGAATAAATGCAATATCTCAGTAGTTTCCATCAGAGAAATGATATATTTACTGAATAATGGTCACTCAATCTGGCGATTGATAATTAGACAGATATTACAAATTTAACTTATTTTATTGATAGAGCACCCGTTCTTGACAATCATATTCAAAAGTATATTGAATGGCACCAGAATTATCAGTTACAGGCAAAATAAACTTACAATAATCATCAAGATATATCTCGAAAATCAATTTTCACACACCACACATCTTACAATATGAAAATGAACAGCCAAGACTACTGCAATAATTCAGCATCTAAAGTACTAAAATATTTCATATCGACAGAGACATCAATTCAGATTATTTTGTACAATGTCAAGTCCACATACAAAGGTCTTTCAAAGCACCTTTTTACATTCATTCAGTCATGATGAATGAATGAGAAACACTTTTTACACGGAGAAAATATTGTCAGTCACAAATTCTTGGAAATGAGTTTCAAATATTTCGTGTAGTACCGAAATAATATTATGAAGTCACAGGTTGTGTTTTAATTTTCTCAGCCTACAGTACTTATTGTATATAGTGAGGTCCACGTTATAATGGCAGTGGAGAAAGATAGGAGAACAACGTTGCCGATCCTCTGTCTTGTCAATGTCTTCTATAGACAGTAGCTGATACAGGTCATTGATGCAATACTAACTGTTCATATTCGTTTAAAATAATCAATTATATTTTATTAAGCAATAAATTATATTTTTCAATAATTTCATAATTGAAACAAAATATTTTGTTAACTAATTATTAATTCTACATTGTTGAAAGACGATCTGTCAACAGAGCTAAGCAAGAAAGAGATAGCTCTATCCGCTTTGTGAATGATAGAGAAAAGAAAAAATCCCTACTCCAATCACTTGTTGGTTTCCATTTTAATTGATTATACAATTGGATAGGTTAGGTCCTAGTTTTGTTTACAAATATATTACTAAGCAGCAGACGAAACATCTGTCAGTCATGACTCATGAGCAACCTTTCAGCCACAGAATGCATACAGAATGGAGGGTATCATTCTAACCAAGACTTGAGTGCACCAAGACCACGACACGTGACTGCATCATCTTGTTAGATATTAAAATTACTGTTGAATGATAGACAAAGATAGAAATACCATTCATTGCCAATCAAACACTGTTATTATAACGTGGACCTCACTATAGATGGGCCTTCATGCATGGGTAAAATAAAACACTGGTAATTGAAACGATGACCATGGATGGTCATTATATTTTTCAATAGTTTTATAATGAATTTTCATAATTAAAATAAAATATTTTTTAAATTGATTTCGGTATTAATTCTACTCGTTGTTGAAAGACGATCTGGCAACAGAGCAAGCAAGAAAGAGATAGCTCTATCAGCTTTGTTGAATGATAGACAAGGATAGCAATACCATTGCTAATCAAACACTGCCATTATAACGTGGACCTCTCTGTAGTTTCTTAATGAGTATTCATTTGAAACTCAATCAAAGTTTTTTTACTAACCTGAAAAGAAGGCTCCAACAAGAATAGAATGGATGTGAATTTCAGAACACTGTTCAGTAGCCTACTATTTCACGGGATTGTGTTCCGACACTAAGGCCCGGTTGCACAACAGCCGGTTAAATTTTAATCGGGATTAATTCCACAAGAACCAATCAGAGAAGCCGTCTTTTCAAAAACGCCTTCTCTGATTGGTTCCCGTGGAATTAATCAAGGTTAAAATTTAACCGGCTGTTGTGCAACCGGCACTAAGGACCGGTTTCCGAGCTCGGGATTTGGCTAAGCTCTAGACTTTAAACAGCTGGAGTCAGAAAATTGGCTTTCTGAAACGGGGCGTAGTCGTATCACTGTCAAAGTCAAGTTTGAATTAAATTTCAAAAACTAGAAAATTAAACACAAAATAAAATAAAGAGAGAATAGTGTAAAGTTTCAGCTATTTTGAATTATTTAGAAATGTTTAATTCCGTCAAGGAAACCAGTTTCCAATTATAGAAATTTATTTATTATTTATTTATTTATTTATTTATTATTTATTATTTATTTATTTATTATTTATTATTTATTTATTTATTTATTTATTTATTTTATTTATTTATTTATTTATTTATTTATTTATTTATTTATTCATAAAAACATAGAAAAGCTCACAGACAAACTCCAGTACGAGCCTTAATGACACATTTGATAGAGTAACGTTACAATTTAAAAAGAAAATAAGAGAAAAGAAAATAATATCGCAATTCATTAAATATTCACAATTCAGTAGGCTATAACAAATAAGATTAGAAGAGAACGATATATTGGTTAGATTCCAGAAAGTTAGTAAAAGGGTATAGGATGAAAAATATTAAAATTAAAAGAAAGAAGAGACAGTTGAAAAAAGGAGAGTTAGTAGAGCTCAAAAATAATAATTTATTCATCAATTGAGCAGCATAATTTTTCACAAGATTTTTTGAATGTATTGAAGCAGTCATAGAAGTGGTCAAGGAATGGGTTTAGTCTATTGTACAATCTCATTGTTCTATTCAGGTAGGAATTGAAATGGTGAACGGTTCTGACAAACGGTATCTGAAATAGCATATTAAGTCTTGGTCTATTGCATGGAACATGGAAATTTAACAAATTGATGAAATCTGGCATAAATATATTATTATTTAGAATTTCATATAATAACATTAATGATAAGAAGAAAACAAAGATATTGTCAAATTTCACTAAAAATTTATTAAAAACTTTAAAACAGAACCATGGTTTCACGTAGTTAACCAACGCATCATCAGCTGTTTTAAAGTTTTTAATAAATTTTTAGTGAAATTTGACAATATCTTTGTTTTCTTATGGAGAGATTTCACAACATCACCATCAATTCTACTAATTTTATTATAACACTAATGCTCTAATGGATCTTCTGGTTTCTAATTTTTTTTAAATGAGAAAATAAAAACTTCGACTACTGTTATAAACACTGCGACTACGCCCCGTTTTGAAAAGCTCATTTTCTGACTCCAGCTATTTAAAGTCTAGAACTTAGCTAAACCCCGAGCTCGGAAGCCGGCCCGATAAGCAATATCCAGTATTTGTGTTCTGACACTATTTAATCACTGACTTCTCTGTATGGCAGTTCGGATGTGATGGTAAAGTCTTCGAAGTAGTGGTTGAGGAACTCGAAAGTGGGTCTCTTGTCCGGATCGGCATCCCAACATTGTAGCATCAGCCTGTAGATTGGATCGGGGATCATGTGCGAGGTGGGTTTCGGCATTCTGTAGCCTCTTTCCACCTGTTCGATCACCTCTCTTCCATGCATTCCTGCAATTAAACATAAATAAAATATGAGTTTTAATATTGTAACTAGTGGTTGATTGATTGATTGATTGAGTACTTTATTTATGTAGATTACAATATATACTGGCTTATACACTTATATACAATAGCTTACAATACAGCAAAATTATAGATGAATTTACATAATAGACTAAGAAAATAATTATTGAACTGTATATGATATGAAAAAGCAATTTGTAATATAATAACTATAGATAATAATCATATTGTTATGCATCTACATAAATTGGCGGAGCTTTGGACATATCAATGTCCATTCTTCGGAAAGAATATTAAAAATATCCTCCCCCACTAACTCTCTACCAAAAAGTAGTTCTGTGAACAGTAGACCTCACGCAGTTTTCTCATCCACAAGGTATCTGGTGTCACCTGTTTACCGGCTTCTCTAGACTTCTGTGTGATGCATGCAATGAATGATCCACTTGTCAGCTTATTGATTACTAGTAGTTCTGTGAACAGTAGACCTCACACAGTTTTCTCATCCACAAGTATCTAGTGTCACCCAGGTACCTAGAATACATTGTATTCTAGATAAATTGGTGTCACCTGTTTACCGGCTTCTCCAGACATCTGTGTGATGCATGCAATGAATGATCCACTTGTCAGCTGATTTATTACTAGTAGTTCTGTGAACAATAGACCTCACGCAGTTTTCTCATCCACAACTATCTAGTGTCACCCAGGTACCTAGAATACATTGTATTCTAGATACATTGGTGTCACCTGTTTACCAGCTTCTCCAGACATCTGCGTAATGCATGCAATGAATAATTCACTTGTCAGCTGATTGATAACAAGTAGTTCTGTGAACAATAGACCTCACGCAGTTTTCTCATCCACAATTATCTGGTGTCACCTGTTCACCGGCTTCTCTAGACATCTGTGTGATGCATGCAATGAATAATCCACTTGTCAGCTGATTTATTACAAGTAGTTCTGTGAACAGTCTATCATAAACTCACAAAATTTTAGAGATGGTATAGATGTGGCGAATCATGTGATATTTGCCACCTGTGATTAACAACCTGTTTTCAACTTGCATTAGTTTGTTTATCAATTGTATCAGTTTTACTTTCCTTGCCCTATTACCATAGGTAAGGAAAGTATTGCTTTCCGAAAAAAATTAAGGTACCCCAATTTCTAAATTTCCATACGTTTCAAGGTCCCCTGAGTCCAAAAACATGATTTTGGGTATTGGTCTGTATGTGTGTGTGTGTGTGTGTGTGTTGTGTGTGTGTGTGGTGTGTGTGTGGTGTGAGTGTATGTGCGTTCTGTGTACACGATATCTCATCTCCCAATTAACGGAATGACTTGAAATTTGGAACTTAAGGTCCTTTCACTATAAGGATCCGACACGAACAATTTCGATCAAATGCAATTCAAGATGGCGGCTAAAATAGCGAAAATGTTGTGAAAAACAGGGTTTTTCGTGATTTTCTCGGAAACGGCTCCAACGATTTTGATCATATTCATACCTAAAATAGTCATCGATAAGCTCTATCAACTGCCACAAGTCCCATATTTGTAAAAATTTCAGGAGCTCCGCCCCATCAATGCAGATAGATTCCCAATTATCAGGCTTCAGATACAATTGAAACAAAGAAAATCAAGTGGAGTAGATTAAGCATGAAAATCTCTACAATTAATGTTCAGTAACATTTTCACCTAAAATGTGATTATTCAATTGCAAATTAATGTTGATTCTATTAAATCATTCACTATGAAGAGATAGCAGACCTCATGTGTGTCTCCAGCGTTATTGCCCTGTCACCAGCTGGCTCAAATATTTGAATATTAG
>NW_024093627.1:0-9473 GCF_014356525.2 Nilaparvata lugens | reverse complement strand
CTGCAAATTTGTTGGCCTCGGATTGAGAGGGAACGTGGGAGGGATTTTTTGATGTGGCTTTTTCATCATCCAATTTTCGATTTTTACTCTAGTGCAACCAAATTTCCTTCATTTCAGCTAATCTTGGTTGAAACCTAATCGGAATTTAAAATGTTCAAGATGATTAGTTTTAATCGGCGTTATCGCTTGGAATTTTTGCTATGTGTAACCAAAATCCATCCATTGCATTAGTGCAAATCTCGATCAAAATTCAGCATTTAATCGTGATTAAAAGTTAAAGAGACCTTTGTGCGAAGGTGTGCATTGAAAAGACCTTTGTGCAACTCGGGGAAAATATACCATATTAGTATTGAGGATTTAATCCAGTTTGAAAGAAAATTTCGTTTAAACTGGCACTTTATGGTCATGGTTATGAGGGATGTTTACGTTGATCAATAAATAAGAACCGCTAGAATTCAGGAAAATACACGAGAAAACATAGATTGAGTTAAAAGTGAGGAGTTTAATGAGAGAAAAATGATACTGATGAGCGCTAGTTGAAACATATGCCCGCAAATAGATCAAATGAATACCGTACATGAAACTTGGTAATCCTTGTACCTTTAAAGCTGCGTTCACACCAAAGGTCAACAAAATGTTGCCCATGAATAGTTTTCTACAAAAACGTTGTCAATTTTCTTGTAGAAAACAAGATGCTGATCTTAAATGTAGAGCAACAAGCGTTGTCAATTTTTTCTCAGAGAGCGTAGTCAGCCTGGATTTGAAGGGAAACATTGTGATAGCAACTCTCGCAGTGTTTGAATTTTATTTTGAATTTAGGCAAGAAATCGCAGCAATTTTTGAAAACTCAGCTGACAACTTTTATGTAAACATGGCTTAAAGAATCCACAAGACAGAAACTCAGAAAAAGAATTCTGGAACAGCAATTTGAATTCGACTCAATATCAATTAGCTTACAATGAATGACAAGTGGAAAGAAATAATTCAATAGTTGCATTCTTCTGAGAAGAGAAGATCTTCAAAATAATTTGAATAAAAATAGAACAAAGATCAACCGAGGAGCGTGGCACATTCCGCAATGGAATGTTCAGTTGAAAAATAAGGGTTTTAAAAACTTCAGTACTGTATCTAAAAACTCAATAAAGAATTCTCAAATGTTCTTGGACTGACAAATTGACGATTGTCAATTTCTAGTTTTTGGGAGCTGTCTGGAATCGGTCTGTCTCAATGATTTTTTTTTTGCATTCCATAGAATGTTGCCGAACCTGTTTGAGAATCATCTTAACTTTCAGCATTCCTTTGGTGAAGTTGATCCATGCAAAAGTTCATTTGTTTTAGAAGTATTTTTCAATGCTGCTAGATAAAAGCGAATAATATGTTTCTAATGCAGGGATAATAATTTTAGCCTATAATGGTGATACATGAAGAAATAAGGAGTTTATAAGAAAACGTATCTTGTTTGATATACGTATTTGAAGCTTCATTGAAATAACATTTTCATGTCTTATTATGCTCAACTGTAACTTCTTAATTTGTTTCTGTTAATTATGAATAATCAGGCATACTATCATCATTTTCGATCGGAATTGGAGGAGAGAAGCTACTACTGTTCTCCATTTCAGTAACTTTTTTCATACCTAATTCAACAAATTTATTGGGAACTGAGATTTGGCATACCTTGGTTCAGATCAATTCACCTATTGAAGCTATTGAAAAAGGTATCTGTAGCTCGACAATTATTTTGAACACTGACTCGTCATCTCGCTTATTCGTCTATCCTCTATCTACAGAAAAATAAACCTCCAGAAAATATATGGAAGGTATTTTTACGCATCCTGCTCAAAAGATTCAAGAAAGAAGAAAAGTTGTATGCCACATGAGCACTGCTCGAAATTTGTGGCTTCACGCAACAAAAATAATAATTATTATTATTCAAACAGTCATTGGATTTCTGTAAAATACTGCCACCCAAATTCTTCTTAAAAATGTCAGTGGAAAGAAACGCCCTAACAGGTGTAAGACTCAATTCACCATGAATTTCATTTCACATGAAGAGGTTTATTTCCTATTATTCAAGACAAACACGACTTTTTAGACCCTGACATTTGCAGCGGTCAGTAGAGGAGCGTGACTTAATTCAACTTACACATAATGCACCATCACCATTAAGTACAGTTTGCATATGGAAGTTTTACAACAACTTTGCACCGTTATTACAATCTAGAATTGATTGTTTTATATACCACACCGAAGTTATATGGTTATATCTACAGATAAAGCTATTGATCACGAGAAAGGTAAGTTCATAATTAAAGAACACTGATTGTTGGGTATTCAGAACGTTGGAGCACTTATAAAGGTTCATAAAATTTTGTTTGATCCAATTTTTTAATACATCGATGTAAGAAGTTTTGCCCCACCCACTGGAACGGTTCTGAAATTTTGTAAGAAAATATAATAATAAAATAAATATAAGTGAAAAAGGATAATAATTATTTATGCAACTTGATTCCAATGTTATCAAACTATCAAGGATTGATTGCACGTTTCAACTCATTCATACAGAGGGTAGACAAGATATGATACTCTCAGCGATAATTCATTTATTTATTCATTCACAATGGAGACAACGAGTATCCCCAAATATGTCTCTTTTACAATAAAAATCTTACAAATACAAATGAAAAAAAATGATAACGGACTCCTTTCCTGGATAATACATACGTTTTATCATGTGTGTGGGTAATGACATAAGATTTTTAAAATGCAATTTTTTGAGACTGAAATTGTGACCGTCCAGACCACTCGGTTTGTCCGACCGGCCATCTAAATATAAGAAACTTCAAGTGACATATTTCAATTTCTTTATTTGTGCTCTAAGCTCTAATAAATGAGATTGGTAAATGCCATTAACATCAATTATTTTGCAAAAGAAGGCAAATAGCTTATGCTGAGTGACAAGTTTCATGTTCGATGAACTGACTTTGAAAAATAATCATTTCAACCCAGTAAGTTATCTCCATTACAGAAATTGATGGAAATGGTGAAAGTGAATATAAGACGGAATTGTTTTTTTATCGGTAGCCTACAGGTAGGCTACACATTGAATTTTATTTGTACAGTAATACAGTCGATTATTATTTGTGTTTATATACGTGTAAGTATTTAATGAAAATGTGACAGGATTATCAAGTTCATAAGGAATTTGACAAAATTGTTTATTGAGGAACGATAAGTGATTCATTATCTTTCACATACCAGATGGAATTGTATAATCTTTCACATAATGAGCCATGTCTCAATAATCCATAACCCATCAGAAATCAGTACTTCACAGAAAATTTTCAAAATCTCATCCTCATTACATAATTATAATAAAAACAGGATATCAACGTAATTCTGATTCACTGTAAATAACTCAGGTATAGGCAACTCAAACTCAAAACAAGTACACTATAAATGTGAAGGACACAAGACAATATTGCTGCTTTTTTTAACTGTGAAAACACGAAGATTACAATAAAACTACAAATGCGATGATAAACATATTGGAAATCATTGAAATTCAGGGATCACTCTCGACTCAACTTTGATGGTGTGAGTGTGATGCTCCAGGCAACAACGCCACGACTCACATGCTCTACTCTAGCCTACAATCGGAATTCAAGGTTCAGGACAGGCTGATGTACCGGCAGTATTCACAACAAACACTGCAACTTCCATTATTTTTTGTTAAATATACTGAAACTTTCGCAAAGAAGAAGCTAATCTTGCAACAGAACCTCCATAATGAATCTGGCAGGAATGAAGTTGGCATATTCTTGAATTACTAAACCTCGTGAATTAATCTTATAATAGACACACGTTAACTCATATAGGAGGAAATTGAGAAATATCTATTGAAGGATACAAGTTATTTCAATCAGAAAACTATCAAGTAGTCCTATAATAATTCATCAATTAGGCCTATTCATTATAAAATTTACTTTAAAAGCCACCTAACTAGAGTGAAAACTGAAATTCTACTGTCAAGACGACAGCAATTGAGAGTTGAGTAAAAAAATTGATATGACGTTTTCTAGGTTTGATAAAATGTTATTAAAATTGTCATCAAAGCAGTTCTTGTAAGTTATTATAATTAAAATGTGATCTGGTCCTCTGGAATGTCATTGCAAGAACTATATTTCTAAATACTTTTAGCTTGGGAATATAAGATGCGAATTTGGGTGATTATCGGAATCAAACAGTGAGTATGATAATAGATCAACAAACTCGAGTTGTGCAGTTATTATACGAGTAGCAACGTATTAATAGTACAGTCAACGAAAGATTATAGAGGGAAAAGTTTGGAACACAATTTTCAACTCCCAGCTCTTTAAAGGATAGTAAGAGATAAACATATCAAAAGTCCTCACCCCTAACCACTGTGCTAAAGGGGTGGGGGTGGCTTGAAAGTACCATTTTTTCATTTTCGTTATATCTCGGAAACTATGGATCTTATGAACATTTGTGTTCTGTACAAAATTGAAGCTTACAAATACAAAACAAGTTTTGTCCTCTACATTTGCTCCATATCTCTCTAGTTTCTGTATATCCGCCCTTGAGGTAGACAAATTAAAAAAAAAACCCTTCTGCCCCCAATTTTTTCATCTTTCGGGCCTTATAATTTTTGAACGATTGATGGAAAAAATCCGTGCTGATTATTAGCTGATGGATAATCAAATTATCTTCAATTTGATGTAGTTTTCACTATCTTTCGTATTCCCTACACTGTTTGCAGCTGTTTTGTGTTGAGAGTGAATTTTCTGTTCAGCAACAATAGATCAGTTGACAATGAAATTTGGAGGAATGTTTGGACACAATTTTCGACTTTGCAGCTTTGTGAAGCTAGTTTGGAGGGAGCATATCAAAAATCCCAAACCCTACATCTGTGCTGAAGGATGAGGGTGGTTTGAAAGTTGCATTTTCCACTTATTACTTACATGCTTATATCTTGGAAACAATGTGTTCATTGTCATAATCAACTACATACAAATTAAGCTTAATAAATTTCCTACAAGTTTTGTCAGTAGAGGTTTTCGATAATCCGATACTTTTCTAGATATTCATGTCTAAAGTGATGCATTTTCGAAAAACCACTTTTTCTTCCTTTTTTCGCTCTTTCAAGTTTTATAACTTTCCAACAATTGATGAAACAAGAATGTCTGATACGAATTGTAGAGCATTAAAGTATCTTTCATTTCATGTATAATTCGACTATTTCACGCATTACCATACGACTGTTGCAGTAGTTTTAGTTTTGAGTGTCAAATCTCAAGATTTGCAACAAGTGAATTTCTTTGAATATCACACTATTCTGTCATCATAAATTGGCAGTGTGATCATTCATATTGAATACCCATTGGAACATCTGCGGAACTAAACACAGGGGGTGTTTCTAAACTTCCTACCAAACAAAGACACTCAAAACTGAAACAGTCGTATGGGAATGCGTTGAAAATTGTGTTCCAAACTTTTCCCTCTATACCTTTATTTAAGCATTCCATGCCTGGACTATAAAGATTATGATTTCAAGGAAAAATTGAAAATGAATATAGTCCAGTCAATATAGACATAAAAAAGGGGGTGTGCATGCAATTTATATTGTAGTTCAGATTTTTTAATTATTTGGGTTGTAAAGGGGTAAATTTTTGCCATCCATGTTGGGCGACATTATGTAAAATGGTATATTGGTTTATGTGGTGCAGTATTTTTGATATATACTGGAGCGGTTGCTAAAATCCCTATTTTGCAAATAAATTTGCAAAAAGTTAAGGCCGTCCGGCTCGCAAATATGCTGGGTTCAGACCACAGCTCTAGCTCAGTAGTAGATGCATGAATATTCCGAATGTAATGAATCACCACAGGGTTCAATGACTGGTGATCAATAATTCTTACCGTTGCTTTCGTGAAGTTATAGAAGAATACCACTAAGGAAGTCAAAAAGATAGTCAGTGACTGTTTATCAGTAACCATATATTCAATCGAGAATGATGAAGATCAACTATGGTTTTTCTAGTTGATCCTTAAAACGCTTGTCATGAATACAGGTATGCACCAGTTTACCCTTTTGAAATTCCTTGGAACTTACAACGCCAGTTCTTGAACTTCTCTGGATCCTTATATGATTATACTGTAGACTTATTAATTAAATTATTATCAGTAAGATTTTTCTGGCTGAATAGTATTACTATCATCAAGGATGACAAGTAATAATGTTCTGAATAATATTGATATAATGGATTTACTGATTTTATATGCTGCAGAAGAATATTGCTTGGTTCCAAGACAGCTCAACTGTATATCACGAGATGAATTGGGAAATAATGAAAACTTCTAAGATTTTGTATGCTGACATAAAACATAATATATTCCCATAAAATAATATTTTTATTTATTTTATTTATTTTATTTTATTTCCTATATTTGTTACAACGAACACTGATTAGGAGAGAAAACTAAGGATACTCCTTGTACCATTCCTCTCCCAAATTTAGATAACATTTTAAAAGTCCAAATAGTTTATATATACAATATCTCTTGATAAATATAATTTCTTTGAATAAATAAATTTTCTAATATTTGAATAATTATCACAAGAGTTATTAGCATTCCAATATTGTGAGCTTTAAAAATATTTATATTATCAATACTGGTAAGTGGACTCCAAGTCAGACTTAGACAAATTGAAACCTGTTCAGTATATAGATTTACTAGAACATACTTTGATCAATGAACAAATAATAATTAATAAAAATAACAATTTAATATCTCAGGGTTTATGAGTTCGTGGCGTGCATGGAAATAAGCTTCCTACATAAATCAAATGAATTCATAGAAAATAGTTCTTACAAACTATATGATAGTATTCAACACGTTGCGAATTTCTTGAACTTGAATAAATATATAGCGCTTTGATCAATTCTCCAATTCACTGATAAAGGCCGCTAATGAGCTCTTAGAAAATACACTCACAGTAATGATGCTCTTGTAGCTTGTAGAATAATTAATTATCTCCATAATTAATGGCCAGGTCCTTTTGTCTCCACGGGGCTCGTGTATGGTCCAAATTTCTTATAGATTTCTATCAGTATTAAAATATATTTTAGGGAATAATTACAGTTAAGAACTCTTTAACAGCACTGAGTTCACAAATAATCAAACATAATTACATATACTTGACATTTAAAAGGGATTGGCTTGATGCTTTAAAAAATTAATATGAAGAAAGAACCCTAATCTCCATGTGCTCCTCACAGGTTGAGATCACAAGCCAGAGAGTATGATTTTCAGAAAAATTTCATCTCTTCCTTAAACGATTTATAAGCTTTCCTCTGATTGGTTTTTCTAATCTTAGTAAGACGTGATGTAATTGGTTACTTAAGTTCAGGGTTTCTCCACCTTTGTTATACAGAGATAAATAAAAGTTTCTCAATAAATAAATTAAGTAATAGTCTGAGAGTATTCCATATAAATAAATCTCAATATATGATGCTATAATACGATATACATTTAATTTTTTATGTGAGTGTTGTGTACTCTTGGTTTTCTATTTTTGGATTTCAATTAATATTCGTGTACAATAATAGTCGTTCTTATCTATTACATAAACCTTCCTAGTATATATAACTAGCAAGAACCCGTGCTTCGCAAGGATCTATTTTAAACTTGACAAAATGAAAACTTGACGTAATGAATTTTGAAGAATTGAGAATAGGCCTATAACCATCCTTGGTTATTAAGAATCTATAAGCAAAATTTCAAGTTAATTAGTCCAGTACCGGTAGTTCAGACGTGATGATGTGTCAAACATAATTTTCCTATCCCGTACATAAGCCAGCTCTTTACTTCATATACTATTATTATAGATATAGTTAACGACTGCAAGAGATAGGACTGTGGAACAGAATAGTGGTGAAACTATGATAGCGCCAGAAGTGTCTCAAACACATAGTATGTAGTACATGAACTTTTTGAAAGTGATTTGAAAAAATGTTAAAACAACAGAACTGAATCCTATCATTTACCTCATTCAGAGAGGCTTTTGTTGAGCCGAATGGGAATCTATTATAAAAAAATGAATGTCTGTTTGTGTGTTTGTATGTTTGTTTGTTCGCTGTAGACTTGAAAACTACTTGACATAACGGCATGAAACTTTGGGAATATGTTGATTCAAGATCATATTGTGATAATATGATTTAGCATCTAAAGTTACCAGCTGTAATAAACATATCACCCTGTGATAAATTATTGTGTACTGGTATTAAAACGGTAGTTTGGAGTTGAGTGTAGTTGATTGGTACCAGCTGTTGATAATGGTTCCTTAGAAGACCTATACAAATAATATTATCACTCCCCTATCATTGAGAACTGGAAAAGTTGAAAAAAATTATTCACCTAATAAGAGAGATATTTAATTGTAGTATATATATGTATAGTATTATATTGCATTCATTAATTATGAAGAATGAAAGAATACTTTACAAATTTTTGAATTTAGCTTAGCTTATATTCATCCTAAAATGGAAAGAATATGGAATTCTATGTGATTCATCATACATCGCATATTTCCTGGACCATACATATATCGACAATTACAGCTATGAAAACATTGAATATTTTTTTTGAAACACTGATATAACCTTTTTTTTTTAATTGAAACTTACTGATAGATATTACTACCAATTGATTGAGAAGAATAATATGTTTCGGAATAATGAATGCTACTGACTAAGCACCTAGGAAGTCCGTATTGAGATGTAAATGAACATGTTGATTGTCAGATAAGTCAAGTGTAAAATGAGATACATTGGGTACGAAGTCGCTGGGTAAGCTAATTGTAAAATAAGCTTTATTATTAATAGACAACGCTGAAAAAGACAGGCTCAATCACCAGGAATACTTTAGATCTATGAGGGACCAGTAAAGCCATTAATTTTGAGTAGTTCAATTACTTCCATTAGGGACACTGGATACATTATGGACAATCAATACGTATGAAATTTATTAGTACTGTACAGAATAAAAATTTTTGATTGCAGTGACCCCGACTACTGTATTATGAATAACATTCGGATCAAATATAAGGAATTACTCGCATCTCTCATCAACTCGTAATTTAATCACCAAAATTTTAAACAAAAATAATATGTATATTAAGTTATATTCAATAATCTCACGGCTAGTACTCAAGTTTTCTTTTTCTGGCCGTGCTAACATAAATGTAAACAAAATATGTTTGACATTTTGTTTCTGTAATCTTGTTGTCTATTAGAAAGTTTTCAATGTGATTTTGGATGGCAAATAAAATTTGAATTGAAGAAAGAATATCAACAAACTCATAACCAAAGAAAATCTTTGTGCTCTGTTCTAATCGGAGTGTAGAGACTCCATATACAGCTGATAGAAGGCGCCAAACCGAATTGGCCAAGCAT
>NW_024093625.1:0-12045 GCF_014356525.2 Nilaparvata lugens | reverse complement strand
AACTTCACCTAGCTAGAGGCCCATCCTAAGTTACACTCAAATACATTTCTATAATACTTAGTTACCCAGGAATTTCATTTTAGATGAAAGAAGAATTTTCTTTTTGATTATTGTTTTATCAAGTCTAGATTATAGGTGTTAACAAAGTCATGTGCAACTGGGTGTAAGTCTCTAAAGGCCATGGCTGTTGTGAAGTTGTGCCCCTTGGAGGGTTATCTCTTATGATAGAGCCCCACGTTATGAAGCTATAACTGTGTAAGGTGGTAAATTGCAAATCCCTTACAGATGATACGATGTTCTTGATATTTATAAGAGCAGTTGTTAAATTCCCTCTTTTGCGAATAAATTCACAAAAAATCAAGGCCGTCCGGCTCGCAAAATTACTGGGTTCAAACCTCAGCTCTAGCTCAGTGGTAGATACATGAATTTTCCAAATACAATTAATTACCATAAGGTTCAATGACCGGTGATTAATAATTCTACCGCTGCTTCTATGAAGTTCTTGAAGAATACCAGTGAGGAAATTAAAAGAATATTGATGACTGATTGTCAGCAACCATGTACCACTAGAGAATGATAAGGACCAACTATAGTTGTTTCTAGTTGATTCTTAAAACGCTCGTCATGAATACAGGTATTCACCAATCTATCCTTCCAAAATTCCTTAGAACTTACAATGCCAGTTCTTGAAGCTCTCTGGATCCTCATATGATATAACTGGAACCTTATTAATATAATTTCAATATTTATTCTGGCAGACTAAAATGATTATCATCAAAGGATGATAAATACTGAGTGCCCTTAATAGCCTAAGATCAATATTACTTGATTCAATAATTTTATGTGCTGCTGAATATTTGTTGGTACTAAAACAACTCAAACTGTATATCACGAGATGAATTGGGATAAATAATCTAAATTTCTATGATTTGTATGCTGACATAAAACACAAAATATATTCCCATAAAACAGTGTATATAAATATTCGATATCTATAATTTTCTTAAATAAATTATTTTCTAAAATCTGAACAATATCAAAGGATTTGATAGCTTCACAATAGTGAGTTTCAAATTCATAACACATTATATTCAATACTGATGCTTAGACTTCCAGTCAATTCAAAATTCTACAAATAAAAACCTGTTTGGTCTATAGGTTTGATATGATATACTTTGTTCAATCAAACATAATTAAGATTAACCAATTATTATTCAAACATGAGATCTCAGGGATTTATATGAGTTCGGGCCGTGCATGGAAGTAAGCTTCCTACATATATCAAATAAATTTTAAAATGTTCTTATGAACTATGTGATATCACTCAACACGTGTGACTTTTTCTTTATTAAGTTGATTTGAATAGCGCTTTTAATTAATTCCCCACTATACGTAGAAAACCTAAAACGAGCTCGTTTGACTTATCACTCACATTCATGAAGTTCTTGACGGTCTCGTGGATTGAATTAATTATTTCCAATAATTAATTAGGCAGGTTCCTTTCGTCTCTGCTGGGCTAGCGCGTGGTCCAGATTCTTATAGATTTCTTTCCGAATTAAAGATATATTTATGGGAATTGATTATAAATACGAACTCTTGACAACACTGAGTTCACAGATAATTTAACATTTAATACAAATATTTCACATTTAAAAAGGGTTTGGCTTGATAATTTTAAAATTTAAAAGGAAGAAAGAACCCTAAACTCCATGTGCATCCTCTCAGGTCAAGATCTTAAGCCAGAAGAAGGAGGTTTTCAGAAAAATTATCTCTTCCTAGAACAATTTTGTAAGCTTCTCTGATTGGTCTTCAATTTAATAAAACAATACAATTGGTCGCCTCGGAATCAGGGCTTCTTCAACTTTATAATAGAAAGAATTAAATAAAAAGTTTTTATATAAATACATGTAGTGTTATCTTAAATTAATTTCATAAATAAATCGTAACATATGATTTTAATAGATAATACATTTAGTTTTTTATATGAGTTTTGTATACTCTGGATTTTTGTGCTTTCTTGATTAGAGATATAAATATTATACAATAATAAGTATTTCTACACATCAACCTTCTTAGTATATATATATATCCTTTGTGAGTAAATTTTATATAATTCAACTGTTATACTGGTTGATCGAATGATCAGCTGATTCGCTCAGCATTGATTCTAATATTATCGATTTATTCAAGATCGACTAATTCTTTTCAAAAATGTAAACAAATAATTCTAACCTCAATGTTCATGCAAACTTTTTTTTTTTATAATCCGCCAATAATAAGAAAGCTGCTTTATAATTTTTTAATCTTGCCAATGGATTCTCATAGTTGTTGAATCACAATGATGCATTTTTCTTATCGTTTTTGATAATACTATTACTCCTAATCGCTAATAATATTCGATTTAAGTTGATTGATCCTTGACTAGGTCTAACCTTTTTCCATTTTATAATTCTATTAAAATTCATTGGTTCATTTCAAAATATTTGATGGTATAAAGTACCACGTGACACAATACGTCCTCTGATTTTGATATAAAAACGACAATTCGAGAATATAATATAATTTATGATCATTTGTTTTGGATCAGAAATCACACATGTTACAAAGCCTATAATAAATCTATGAGAATCTGTCTCCTAACAATTCAACAACATATACAATAATAACGAAAATCAATTCAAATACTACGCCTTACATCGGCCAATCTCCTACTACACACAATACATAAGTATAAATTGTCTCCTCCTCCATACACAATATAAACATTTTTTCCAGTCCACGCTTCGCCCTCAGGCTGGAAGCACATTGAACGTTAGTGCAAAATCATTGCCAACCTAACAGCCTTATAAATCTGACTTGCAGAATATAATATTTCTTCTCCTCGACATAGAACAGTGGCTTGTACATTTGATTTCAATCTCTTACTGAATTTGGCTTTACTTTTATACAATGAATATTTTTAAAGGATAATCTTTGGTAGATTTTATTACGAGAACTTCTTATTCATTTGATACATTGAAACTTTGGCTTAATGCTTTTTGGTGGTAACTATGCAGCTTGATCATTTGGCGGATAATTTTATTTATTTTCTCAATAGATACACAAAAATAATAATAATATAATATCTTTTATAATATCTTTACATACAATTCACATTTATATGACACTTGAGCTTCTTATTCGGGGTATCAACTTGGATGATTTAATAGGCATTGACTACTTGGGTTCTTGTAGTGAACGGCTGATTTTCGTTGGCTTGTTCATCAACTGTCGCCATTTTGATGTTTCTTCATGCTATACAACGGTAAGTTGGTTTTTATTGGAAGTATTATTCTCTTGCTTCATTAGTGAGGATGGTATTAAAGGTGGTTTCTAAATTTTTTATTTCTTTATTTTCAGGTGTTGTTATTCGAAGTGGATACTCGTCTGCTAATTAAGTGTATTGTTGGCATTCGTCTGGTACGTATATCTCGTCAGGTAGGCCAATGACGTTTCATCAAAATATTATTATTTACTTCCTTATCGCTTATTGTCTTGATAGTGTAGCTTGTGATTATAAGTATTGGGCTTTGATTCTGTAAATAATCTGGCGGTTTTGACGACCGGTTCTCCATCAGCTCTCTTATCCTGGATAGCCTAGAGTATTTACTTTGTTTATTTTGAATCATTCTGAGTTTCAGATTAGTTTTGAAAAATTTTGAATCAACCTTCTTAATATAATATGCCCTCATTCCTCATTGCATTAATAATATTTTCTTAGTTGCTATCACAGTCATAATAATAATAATATTCATGAAATAAATCATGTATTTATTGTATTTCTCCCAACATAACCTTTCCATAAAACCACAATCATACAACTCCATTTTCAATAAACAATTCACTATTCTTTCGAATTTATCGCATGCCTTCATCTTCCAATAGCTTCCTATAATGATTTCTTCTTATCATTTTCTAAATCCGTATCCATTATTACTTTTCCTTGTTTTGAGCATGTTCCTTTTGTATATGCCGTAGTTGCATCACGACGGTAAGCTGCTTGCTTGAACCGTGTGTGCTTCGGGTGCATGTCGGTCCAATTATTCATCTCATTCTGGTGTCGGTTACCCTCTCTGCATGCTGCCTTCTTTTTCTGGTTGTCTGATTCTTGATATACCCTTTGCGGTGCTTGAATTTAGTATGCGGGCAATAACCTCTCTTCCGTGGTTTTCTTTGTCGCTTTCTCTGGTGGGCCTTCCGGTGTTGGACTCTAGGGTTCACTCCGACATCGTCCTGCCAGTCACACTTTCGGCTTGCCTTGGTGGTGGTTTGCCCCTTGAACCTAGTGTGCCGCGGGTGAATCCAACGATGCTTGGGTGGTGGCTGCTCAAACCGGGTAGGTTGTGGGGCTATGCATGCTGGTACACAGGTTCGGTGCATGACTGTGGTTCATTATTTTTAGGCTTGGTTATTTGCAATTCTTTAATCATTTCTGTATCAATGCTGTAAAGTATTTTCGGTGGTGGGCTGGTTACTGGTGGTAGTTCTTCGGGAGGGAATAGCAGACTTAGTATAGGTTGTTTTTTACAGACTGAATTTGATGTATGTTTGACTTCTTTATTTGGTGGCAAGTTGTTGCAGTGGTGGGTTTGTTCTGGTTGTTGGTTTTGGGTTGTCTTTGTTGTATGTGCTACTGTGTAAGATGTATTTGTCCAATTATGATTTTGATGTGTTTCACCTTGACTCTTGTGACCTCCATCTCGCTTGTAATTATCCCATTTAAACGATCTCTGCCATCATAATATGCTCCTCTATCCTGTGTTTGTTATTGTAATATGGAGATCTATTCTAGAACTGTTTTCAAACGATGACCTCTGCTAGTATTTTCAGTGTATTTTGGATATTGAGTTTACTCCGGCATTTGACATTTGATTTCACCATTATAATTTTTTCTGAAACTATTGCTATTATGTTGAAGAGAATGATTGGAGTCTCCTGTGCGATCGTTTACCTGACTGGATTCAGAAGTAACAGATTGGATACAGTATAAATGTTCCATTAATTCTTTGCAACTGGAAATCGAAGATACTGCCAGTGTCATGCGAACATTAAAGAAAGCTTTTTGATAATATATTTGCTAGTGATGCATCCGCCAAAGATTCGTCTAGTGCGAATTCTTGCACATCATCTTAGCCACAAATTCAGTTATAGACTGTCTGCCTCTATTATCATATGTGCATGATATAATCTCTGATAGTGCGTCCATCGGTTTACGTTTGCTCCAATATGCTGCAGGAACTGGGAGATGAAATCCTCCAGGCTATGATATCTCGCATCGTTCTGAAAAACATCAGCGGCTCGCGAGAGTAGTAGTAGACTGGACAGTTGGAAGCACCATACTAACCAAGAGGTGGGTATCATTTGAATGGCTTTTATTTGATCCATAAATGGTCGGGGTTGCATATGACGGTAGGAATTATCAAATTTTCCAAGACTTTGAAAAAGTGAGTGCCGTTTACTACTTCAGTTGGGTATAATGCATTTTTTTCCGAACTGGGATATTTCCTTATGTGTCTCTATTCTGGAGACTCGTTCTTCATTTGCGATCCATTATCATTCATAATTTCTTATGTGCATTCACTTCATCATACAATCCGGTTAGCTTCAACTGTTGTCCGCCAATGGCGTTCTCTAACATGCCGTACCTCTCTCGTGATTTTGCCCCCTCCTCCGCTAAATTCGCTATACATGTCTGCATGTTACTTTCTTCCTTGACTATTTTTGCTATTTTATTATTATTTTCCTCCACTTTTGACTCTATCTCACCCTTATTTTCTAACACCTTTTCCATGACAGTTCCCATGATAGTGGTGCCTAGCTCCTTACCCTATACGTCCACCTGTTTTTCTACTTCCCTGGGTACCTCATCCAATCGCTCATTCACTTGGCATGTGACATCATCTATATGGGTTTCTAACGTTTTTATGGCTGTAGATTGCGTATCCATCTTGATATCTATCATGTTTCTCACTTCCTCCTTGAAGCTAGGAAATTTTTCATCATAGTTTGATACTTTCTTGTAGGATTTTGTATTTTCCTCCACTTTATCCTGGATGGCTTTAGTAATTTCTTCCATTTTTTCTGTGCTTTTATCTTGGCTTGCTTGTATATCTTTTTGTAGTTTTTTAGCTTGTCCTTCTAAGGCTTGGCTGAGCATAAGTTTAAATTCATTTATGGAATCATTTGTCATAAGATTGGTAATGTAACCGACTGAAGAGTCTAATGTGGTATTGCGTTTTTCTAGGTTGATGGTTGCGGATGGTGGTTGACTGGCGGCCTTCTCTGTTCCCTCGGCGGCGCTTGGAGCGATCTGCGGAGATGCCGGTACCAGGTTGGACGCCCTCACTCCTTCATCTCCTCAGCCAGACTGTCATCAAAATTTATCACATCGACGACGTTATCGATCCTAGTAGAGGACAATTGGGCCAGGTTTTGTGGGTCGAAATTGATGGAGCATATGCTGCCTCCCTCTCTCTCTCGTGGGGTCTCTGCTGCATTGTCCTGGGGTTGTTGATTGGCCGGTGTCGTAGCTACACAGTTTTGGGGGTGGTGGCTGAAGTAGGAAATTTGCGAGTTAGCCAGCCACTGGTTCATGGTGACGTTATTATGTATTACTTCACGTAAATAGCCGAGTGTACTACCAAATTACAGGAATATTAAAATGGATTTATTGATAGTGCCTATTCTGGATAAAATTGTGTGGTGTTAAAAGTTTCAACTGTCATGTACATATATTATGAAAAGAACATCAAGTGACAGGTATGACTTCCAACATGTACAAATTACATTAATATAGTTCTTAAAATTTTAGGTAGGGTTTCATCTTCCTTAACAATAATAATAATGCTATAATGCTTCAAATAACCTATAACCCTGGTCAGCATACAATGTCTAGATTCAAAGATCAAGATCAAAATTTGGTTATAAAATTTTATGGAAATTTCCATCCAATTTTTCTCTATTATGAGAATTATGTTATTAAACTCGTGTGATACAGTTTGTCTGTATTTATGCAGCTTGAGAAATTTCAATTTGAAGAGCAACTCGATTATTTTAGCCAGAAACTTACAATAGATCATCAGATATATCTTGTCGAATCAGCTTCAAGATTATATTTCTTGCAGCTTTCAGTTTTATTAATAATTTTATGAATCATTGATAGTGAGATTGAGTAGGTAAGCTTTTCATCACGCCTCACGCTTGTGGTGCCATTATGTGAAGTTGTGCCCCTTGGAGGGTTATCTCTTATGATAGAGCCCCACGTTATGAAGCTATAACTGTGTAAGGTGGTAAATTGCAAATCCCTTACAGATGATACGATGTTCTTGATATTTATAAGAGCAGTTGTTAAATTCCCTCTTTTGCGAATAAATTCACAAAAAATCAAGGCTGTCCGGCTCGCAAAATTACTGGGTTCAAACCTCAGCTCTAGCTCAGTGGTAGATACATGAATTTTCCAAATACAATTAATTACCATAAGGTTCAATGACCGGTGATTAATAATTCTTACCGCTGCTTCTATGAAGTTCTTGAAGAATACCAGTGAGGAAATTAAAAGAATATCTGATGACTGATTGTCAGCAACCATGTACCACTAGAGAATGATAAGGACCAACTATAGTGTTCTAGTTGATTCTTAAAACGCTCGTCATGAATACAGGTATTCACCAATCTATCCTTCCAAAATCCTTAGAACTACAATGCCAGTTCTTGAAGCTCTCTGGATCCTCATATGATATAACTGGAACCTGATTAATATAATTTTCGATATATTTATTCTGGCAGACTAAAATGATTATCATCAAAGGATGATAATACTGAGTGCTCTTAATAGCCTAAGATCAATATTACTTGATTCAATAATTTATGTGCTGCTGAATATTTGTTGGTACTAAAACAACTCAAACTGTATATCACGAGATGAATTGGGATAAAATAAATTTCTATGATTTAAATATGATTTGTATGCTGACATAAAACACAAAATATATTCCCATAAAACAGTGTATATAGAATATTCGATATCTATAATTTCCTTTAAATAAATTATTTTCTAAAATCTGAACAATTATCAAAGGATTTGATAGCTTTCACAATAGTGAGTTTCAAATTCATAAACACATTATATTCAATACTGATGCTTAGACTTCCAGTCAATTCAAAATTCTACAAATAAAAACCTGTTTGGTCTATAGGTTTGATATGATATACTTTGTTCAATCAACAAAATTAATAATTAACCAATTATTATTCAAACATGAGATCTCAGGGATTTATATGAGTTCGGGCCGTGCATGGAAGTAAGCTTCCTACATATATCAAATAAATTTGCAAAATGTTCTTATGAACTATGTGATATCACTCAACACATTGTGACTTTTTCTTTAATTTAAGTTGATTTGAATAGCGCTGTTAATTAATTTCCCCACTATATGTAGAAAACCTAAAACGAGCTCGTTTGACTTATCACTCACATTCATGAAGTTCTTGACGGTCTCGTGGATTGGATTAATTATTTCCAATAATTAATTAGGCAGGTTCCTTTCGTCTCTGCTGGCTAGCGCGTGGTCCAGATTCTTATAGATTTCTTTCCGAATTAAAGATATATTTATGGGAATGATTATAAATTACGAACTCTTGACAACACTGAGTTCACAGATAATTTAACATATAATACAAATTTCACATTTAAAAAGGGTTTGGCTTGATAATTTGAAATTTTAAAAGGAAGAAAGAACCTAAACTCCATGTGATCTCTCAGGTCAAGATCTTAAGCCAGAAGAAGGGGTTTTCAGAAAAATTTATCTCTTCCTAGAACAATTTTGTAAGCTTCTCTTGATTGTCTTCAATTTAATAAATCAATACAATTGGTCGCTCGGAATCAGGGCTTCTTCAACTTTATAATAGGAAGAATAAATAAAAAGTTCTTATATAAATACATGAAGTGTTTATTCTTAATTAATTTCATAAATAAATCTTACATATGATTTTAATAGATAATACATTAGTTTTCATATGAGTTTTGTAGACCTGGATTTTTGTGTTCTTAGATTATAATAAATATTTATACAATAAAAGTAGTTGTCCGTATTTCTACACATCAACCTCCTTAGTATATATAATATATCCTTTGTGAGTAAATTTTATATAATTCAACCTGTTATACTGGTTGATCGAATGATCAGCTGATTCGCTCAGCATTGATTCTAATAATTATTGATTTATTCAAGATCGACTAATTCTTTTCAAAAATGTAAACAAATAATTCTAACCTCAATGTTCATGCAAACTTTTATTTTTTATAATCCGCCAATAATAAGTAAGCCGCTTCATTATTTTTTTAATCTTGCCAATGGATTCTTATAGTTGTTGAATCACAATGATGCCTGTTTTCTTATCGTTTTTGATAATACTATTACTCCTAATCACTAATAATATTCGATTTGAGTTGATTGATCCTTTGACTAGGTCTAACCTTCTTTCCATTTTATAATTCTATTAAAATTCATTGGTTCATTTCAAAATATTTGATGGTATTAAAGTACCACGTGACACTGTGTACAAACAAAGAGCAACAGGGGTACCAAATTCAGCAGAAGCTGGAGAAATAGTCGCATTTCTATAATGCAACAATGTTTCAATTTCTGTCAGGTGTTGCCTGAGTTGGTTATAAGTATAGTAAAAGGTTTCAAGTCTTCGAGTAGCAGAGACGTCTATGGAGTATCTGTTAATATATTGAAGGAGATAATTGATAGTATAGTGGAGCCTCTGACTCACTGTTTAAACAAGTGTCTTAAGGAAGGAGTGTTCCCTGAAGAGCTGAAGAAGGCGAGGGTTGTGCCCATTTATAAAAAAGGTGACAAGAACTGCCCAAGTAGCTATAGACCCCATTTCTATTGTTCCGGTCTTGGCCAAAATATGGAAACAATTATGTACATGCAGTTATCTGAGCATTTCGAGGAGTTCCAACTAATGAATGAGTGTCAATTTGGTTTAGGGGGGAAGGTCCACAGTGGATGCTCTTCAAAAAGTGGCGAGAAGGGTACTGCAGTCATTCGAGCAGGGAAGCTTCACTCAAGCCACCTTCTGTGACTTGAGTCGGCTTTCGAGTGTGTAAATTCGGGGATTCTGCGTGACAAGTTGAGGTATTATGGAGCTGGGCACATTGCCCTTAAGCTTTTGAGGTCGTACCTAACGAGCCGTACGCAAGTGGTGACTGTAGGCAGTGATAATAATAAGTCTGCATTGTTAAATATAGAATCAGGCGTGCCACAAGGCTCAATACTTGGCCCTTTTCTTTTTCTTGTCATGATAATGATCTGCTGCACATAGGGTCTGATACGGTGCTCTACGCAGATGACACTACATTCTTGCACACCAATAATGATTTGAGAGGCCTTATCCAAGAGACGGAGAGTATGATGGAATGAGCATCTCTCTGGTTCAGGGCGAATGGCTTTGTATTGAATTCAGATAGACAGAAAGAATCAATTTCAATTTGAAATACGGAGCTACTCTCAATGCATCTAGTATAAAATTTCTTGGTGTACATTCAGATCCAAACTCACTTGGGAGCCTCATGTCAATATGTAAGCACTAAGCTGTGTAGAGTGATCTATCTGCTGAGAAGCCTCTCTAATACGGTACCAAAATTATATTTACGGACAGCATACTTTCTTTCTTTCACAGTCTCATGTCTATGGTATTTTCTATGGGGAAATTCAGCGCACATTAACGATATTCTCCTGCTACAAAAAAAGCCGTGCGAATAATCACGGAATCACCTTATTTAGAACACTGTAGGCCTTTATTCATAAATAATAAAATTCTGACAGTAATAAATCAGTACATATATTCTGTTTGTTATACACTAAGGAGAATCTGCATCGTTACAATAAGAAATATGTTCACTCTGTTAATCCAGAAACAATAGACAGATCTATATTCAATACCAAAGATTGTCTAAATCTTTAAACAGTTTTGAAGCAGTGGGCAAAAGGTGTATAATAGTTACCCACTACACCTCCAACAAACCCCTAAAAACTGTCAAATGAAGGTGCACGATTGGCTGGCAAAAAATCCTTTATAAATTAAGTGAATTTTACGAGAGCAGAATCAGCATACCTTAATTCTTATTGTTAGCACCTATGAACTAGCTGCTTAATTATGTAATTTGTCTTTGTTATTTGTAAATTTGGAAAAGTAATCTAAATAGCAATGTAATAGTAAAATGTCTCTAATGTGTGACTGTCTATTTCATGTTCTATTTGTGTGACTTTGTCTTGTGCTTTTTTGGCTGGCTGACAATAAAATTGAATTTATTTATTTATTTAATGAGAGTATTCACATAATATAACAGCTGGGATAAAATTCAAAAATGCCATAAATAATATTGAAACAGGTGTGATCTTAATATAATGTTCTTCATCTGATCTAATGTGAATAAATTATAGAACATTTCACATCAATGTGTCAGCATTGTTTGAATGTGGATCATTGATGCTATTGATAGCATTGATAGCATAGTTTGAAGTGAAAATCAACAAGTCATGCATATTCTCCATTATTTTTGTCAAACACTACCTTCTATTTTATTTGGTGAAACAATCAATTTTTGGGGATGATTTATTCAGGGGAAAAGCGCCTTACTTCTATAAAAGATAGAAGAAAAGATGAACGATAAAAGATAAAGAAAGAAGATAGTAGAAAAGATATTTCTACATTTGGGAAAGCAACAAAGGTTATTTGGTCATTTTAATAAACAACCCTTTTCTTTTCCCAAGTAATTTTTGACCGAATTTCCTCATTCTTTACACACAGATTCTGCCACGTACAATTCTGAAGGTTTAAAAAGATCCTCCATATATATCATACTGAATAATCCAAATTTCATCGAAATTGGGAAGCATTTTCCGAGATCTGATGAATGAACAAACACAAGTAGTATTGATAGAATCGGATCAATTGATAAAAGCAACTCCCGTCATAAAATTTTGTTTCATTAAC
>NW_024093624.1:0-12482 GCF_014356525.2 Nilaparvata lugens | reverse complement strand
CTTTTCATGATGATTTTCATCATTTAAAAACATTGTTGACATTCTGAGCCTTCTGGCTAAACTTGGGGTCGCTGAGAACGAATCTGAAATCAGAATTTCTCCATCACGAAAAAAACCCAGCTGTTGATCTTCCGGCACCGTTAAAAGTCATCCTGCAATACGGCCGAAACACTTCCAAGCCAGACACCCATCTCAAATGACAACAACGCCAAGCTGTGAGAAACCATCCTGCACTGCGGCGCTAGGTTAAGAGAGGCGAACAAGTGACTAGCTGTGCTAGGCCTACTTACCCCGGGCAGAGGTCCGTCCCGGGCAGAGGCTCCACGACTAGAGCCCCGGAGTAACAGCACCGCGCAGGCGTACTATGAGAAGATTACGATGTCTTATTTAAATAATAATATTATATTGTTGGCGGGCGTGTGGCGCTAGAATATAAAATTGATTCAAAATAAGATAGCTATCAATTCAGTATGATTACCTATTACGTAACAATGGCTTTAGGAATAACCGTTCAACAACAATTACCCTCATTGCTCTCACAAATGAAATCCAAAATGCTTTTAAGACAGGGGATACACTAGCTCTGACCCTTTTGACCTGAGTAAGGCTTTTGACTGTGTTCCACTCAAAATCCTTGTCAGTAAGCTGGAAGGGTATGGGATTGGTGGACAAGTCCTGAAGGCCATCATCAGCTATCTTGAGAACCGAAAACAAGTTGTCTCAATAAAAGGAGCAATTTATCAGATCAGAGATGTAAAGCATGGAGTTCCGCGGCCTATCTATTCGCTGACGGAACTGGAAGATGAGCCTTTGTTCCCCAAAGAGGTCCATGGCCTCACCAGAATCTGAGGGGACGTACCCCTTGTCTTCCTTGACACAGTCTGTCTGGTCATCCCAGCTAACGACGAAGGAGTCAAGTATCAAGTATTAAGATTCTCTGCCTTGCCACTGCCTTCTGTAGAGGATACCGTTATATCTAATGTGATATTAACTGTTCATTCTTGTTAAAAATTATCAATTATATTCTATTCATCTTGAAAATACGTACGAGATACTGTATATTCAATTCTCGTATATTTTACATTGATTAGATTATACATTTTCATAATTATTGAGATTGAATATTTGCTAAATAATAATTATAGTTCCACTTTTTGTTTAGTTGAGAAGTTGATATTGTGGTAATTATCCATATTAAATGAAAAAGACTAAGAAATTGCCAAAAAACTACAGATTTATTGATATTTAGAAAGACCGGTTTCGATTATTACACCGGCCATTGTCAATATCTGATAAACTCCGAGTTTATCAGAGTTTGACAATGGTGTAATAACCGAAAGGCCGAAACTGGTCTTTCTAAGTATCAATAAATCTTTGGCTTTTTGACAATTTCTTAGTCTTTTCATTTAATAATTATAGCTTTTCATAGTTGAAAAACGATCTTGCAACGTCGTGGAGCTAGAAATTGATAGTGCTATCTGCTTTTTCGAATGATAGCAACACCAATGTAAATCAAATACTGCCATTATAACATGGACCTCACTATAATATCATTCAACTTTCATAATATAATATCACATAACTTTCAGAAGAGTACTACTGGCTTACGCCCAAAACGGTTCCAATTCTAATTATATCAACAGTCTACATGTAGCTAGGTTATGTGTCACTTTTATCTACATTTTCAATATCGCGCGTTCAATCACTACCTCCGTAAACAAAGCCGTAGTGCATTCGTGTGACGTCAGCACAGGTAGGGCTCCTACACCAATAAAAACACTAGCTGATATGATCAGCTGAAATCAACGAATTTTTATTAGTGTGGTTCATTTTTAGGTAGTGGTTCAATATGCATGTGGAGGTGGGATGCTTTATGGACGTACTGGCCAAGACGCTCTAATTTTTTTTAATTTCTCCTGTGAGTATATCTTCGGAAATTCTGCATTGTGTCTTATATTTTCAGTGTAGAATTGTCATTAAATTAATAAACTCCATACTATAATTAATTATGAATCGCATTTTCAGGCTCATTTCAAAGCACGGAGCTGTTTGCAAATCGATCGATATTCCGATGAAATGCTGTATGGCAGAGCTGGCTATTTGTACGCTTTACTGTTCATAAAGAAGCACACGGATATAGCCATCGATGATACCGTCATAAGAAAGGTAAATAACTCTTAGTATGCTGTTATTATTAGGTGATATATTAATCTACATGTTATTGGCTCTTAAGCTGGCCACTAACAGTTGAATGAGCATGCCCATTCACAGTTCACTACATTGTTTTGTCATCACAGCTGTGATCAGTGATCACTGCAAAACGCTTCGAGCTAAATCCTCTTCCAACTCCGCACTGTTGTTAAATCGCTTGTAGGCTATCAATAAATTAATTCGATTATGAAAATGTAGTATTGAATAATGAATTTCATATTTTCTTGCTAAATTATTACAAGAATTAAGAAATTATTAACAAGGATCATTATCGAAATTTGGGAACAGAATAGTTTGGGCTAGGTATGCCTGTTGTTATTTCCTGATCATATTCATATGATTTGTAATTATTGTATTAACAAATAAATAAGTAATTATTAACAAGAATCGTCGAATAATATTTTATCAGATATGATAAAACTTGAATCACTTGAAGGATGACTTGAATCACAGCTTACTAGAGAAGGAGATGGAAAAAGAAAATGGCAACTATGCTACTATCATTCCTACTGACTTATAAAGTAAATCTCATTAAAATAGTGCAACAAAGTATTGAAATATATGGATCAAGATCGACTTGCATGGTTTTTCATAGTAGATGATAAATTTCATAGAAGTATAAGTTGTAATGTGTACTTGAACCTTCGGTTCGTAATTTTGATTGTTCTTTCTGTTTAAAATAATTTATTTTATCGTCTTCAGTTCTATAAATATTGATTTCTGTTTAGGTTATTACAGCAATACTGGCCTCAGGACAAGATCTAGCCGAAAACGGGGAAGTGAGGTCCCATTAGAGTATGAATGGCATGGAAAAAACTATTTGGGAGGTGCGCATGGGATTGCTGGCATACTTTATGTTCTTCTGTTGGTAAGTACAATAAATAAATTGATAAATAACCAGTTCATTGCTTCTTCAAAACAATTAAAAGGTTTTGAAATAAGAATTTATACAATGCACAGCTGCTGCTGGGGTATACTATTATTTTTATAAAAGTATAAAGTTCATGAATGCGTTTCATCTATTTATATTATTATAAAGGAAGGTATTGGCTCAGTGGCGGCGCATAACCTGAACAGTTGGGTGGGCCAGTGGTGAGAATTATTGGGGGCTGCGAAGTGGAAATGAAAAGTACTAGTAGTTCTGTGAACAGTAGACCTCGCGCTCAGTAAGTTACATTGACCTGTTGTTATGTTTTCTCAAAATTCAATGTATAATTATTTATCAATTTAAAATGTCTAGAAAAAATTCTAAATAAACATAGAGCTTTCTGTCACATTGTACCGCGACGTTTCGTCCCGGAATGTGAGTGTGAACGCTGTATCAAGTCTGGCTGCCGTCGATACGCCAATCCAATCAACCCATTAGAGAACATTCTGTGTTGTCGTGTTGGCGAAAAATCGGTGTTGAAATTAACAAAATAAACTATCATAATGCTGATTTCCTACAAACTTTATTTCTCACTTTTCATGATTTTAGAAATCAATTTCTTTTCAATCCGGTAATATTTGTTGCAATTTTGATCATCATATTAAAAAAAAATGTAAAAAAAGTTTCCTATCAATAACTCTAAACTCCAAACTAGAATCATGGCCTCAGCTTATGGAAAGACAAAGCTAGTAGACAACCGAAGACCTTAATGAGATATAGACCCACAATGCCTATGCCTTCCCAATGATAACTTGAAATTACTTGAAGGCCGCCATTGGGGTATTTTAGCACGAGATATTATATCTATATATTGTAATATCATAGATTACAAAGGCATTGGTATGTAATAATCTTATAGGTTGCCCCCTCAATAGCCGATTTCAATTCCAAGTACGACACTAGCGCTGCATGTGAGTCTATGCATCTTTAAGGTCTTTGTAGACATTGTCTACCAACGTTGATGGAAAGATACATTTTCAAGATGTTCGATGTTTTTGAACGGGTGTAGTATTATAGTCTACTAGACAGCTGATTTATGATGAATAATTCTAAAGTCTGATTTTTACGGTAAAATTGGCGTTCAAATGAGACTCCTTTTCGTTTTGTATTATCCTTAAAATGCAAAATTTCAAATAACCGTATGTATACGTCGATGCGAAATTCAAAAAGGAACATAACTGTCAAATTTCATGAAAATCTATTGCTGCGTTTCGCTGTAAATGCGGAACATAAATATAAAGATAAATGCAAAACCGTCGACTTGAATCTTAGACCCCACTTTGCTCGGTCAATAAGCCAATGATTGGCTTAAAATCTCATTGGAATAGGAAATACACGATACATTATCACTAGTGAACTAACCAACTGTTTATTTGTAATTTTACATAACGACTCTGAAGCTACCAAGGATGTAGGCTCATTATCATTGCTAATTATCAATCAGTATTCAATTTAATAGTTAAAACGAATTTATCCAATTTGCGAATCAAGTTCACGCAACAAGAAAAGCGCAACCAAATAGCTTTCGCCAAGTGACTCCTTAGCTTAAGAGTGCGTGGTAGCAGTCGGCCCTACACGATTGATCTCCATTAGAACAATGTAATATTTTGAACGTATAGCCATAGAGAAACATAGCGTAAACAATAGCTTACGCTATTGTTTCTCTATGGTATAGCGCCGATATTTATGGACGGAAATTTACGTTCACTTTTGGTAGCACGCAAGGCTTATGAATCAAAGGTGGCAGGCTCGAAACCGATGAAACTTTTTTCTTTTTTTCTGAAAAATTTCAACTCCGATGAAGATTATTCTACGTAATCCTGACAAAATAAATAATTACTCGATTTTTTATGTTTCCTGGTCATGAGAAATTGCATTTTACAACACAAAAGTTTCCCCTGTGCAAAGCATGGGTTACCTGCTAGTAAAACATAAAACGGGGTCTTGAAATTTGTTAATCTATTCTTGTATAATTATTCTTTATTTTCTATTATTGTATTTTTAGTAATTTTAATTTATTGTACAGAGTTGAATATAAAACAGAACCCACTCTTAGTTCAGTGTGTAAATAACAACTTATTGACAAACACTTGGCCGGTTTCCGAGCTCGAGATTTAGCTAATAGTCCAGGCAATGAATGCTCAAAAAAGGGTATAGAGGGAAAAGTTGGGAAGACAATTTTTGACCCCGCAGTTCTGTTTAGGGTAGTAAGGAGGTAAAATATCAAAAGTCCCCACCCCTACCCCCTGTGTTTAAGGGGGTGGGGTGTTTAAAGGTACCGATTTTGGATTCTCGCATTAAACTCAAAACTATGTATCTTGAGGTCTTGATTGTCATATAACAAATTAAAGCTTACATAATTTTCTACAATATTTTCTACAACTTTCTTTATATCTCCCTAGTTATAAGACCAAAATAGAAAAAAATTGGTGGCAAACGTGTTTTTTTTTCTCAAAAATGTTACACCTTCAAGAGCGGATATCTCGAAAACTAGAGGAGATATAAAGAAAGTTGTGGGATGAATATTGTAGAAAATTATGTAAGCTTTAATTTGTTATATGACAATCAAGTCCTTAAATACATAGTTTTTGAGTTTTTGCGAGAAACCAAAAATCGGTACCTTTAATCCACACCCACCCCATTAGCACAGGCTGTAGGGGTGGGGACTTTTGATATGTTTACCTCCTTACTACCATAAACAGAACTGCGGGGTCAAATATTGTCTTCCCAACTTTTCCCTCTATAACCTTTCGTTGACTTGACTATAAGTTCTAGACTTTAAACAGCTGGAGTTTTGATTTGATTTGATATGTCTTTATTCATAATTAATATCGGGGCACCGAGCTTCGCTCGTTATTTTTATTTATTGATAAACAGAACACAATTCTCTAAAATGGTCGTGTTTATATTCACAGCTGGCTATATGTCATCTTATGAATATTCGGGAATGCGATATTTTGATTTTTTACATACTCACTCGCTCACTCACTTTTTTACTATTCACAGCTGTTTCAGCCAAGGATGAATTATCCTTTTAAATGTCGTTCAGCGTGTTCTCCCAAGGATGAGACCTAGTGCAATCGAATTTTTTATCATAAACATATTATTATGTTCCAAATTTCTTGAAAATCATTAGAGCGGTTTTCGAGACCGTTGAACATAAATAACCAGAGATATAAATATATAAAAATACAGAAATTGCTCGCTCAATATAATAGGATGTACAGGTGCATTAGGAACAGTAAATATAACATAAACATAACATAAAAAGTCTCTTTGACTTTTGTAGAACTACAAAAAGACTCTTGTAGAACTACATTTCAAAACTATAAATATTGACAGTTTATGCTCTCTACATAATAAATAAAACCATAATCTTCATCCACGAATTCACATAAATTTACTGCTTCAAGTGACATACACAGGATAAGGGTAATAAAAAACTAACAAGAATGACCCATTTATTAAAGGGGTCATATTTTTCAATAAATTTCCATAGCACATCAAATCCCTGAAAGCAACCAATGAAGATCTCAAGAAAGATTTGGGAGACAGGCCGATAGTATTCGTGACTACTAATATCAATCATATTACTATATGATATTGTATATTATATAATATATTCTTTATATTTTATACTTTTTCTTTGTACTGTATAGTGTATATGTTTCTTTTAAAAAAATTTAGAGATTAGGAAAAACTGACGGTTTTAATCTTGTAATCTTGCTTGATATGGAAATAAACTGATTAAGTAGTATAAAACAGTCTGAAACCTCTACAGAAATAACAGTGATAAACAACAGTCACAAACCGACAGTGTGATCTATAAACTCTTGTAGGGTGTAGAGACACAAGTACTCCTTGAGTTTTATACTTAATTTTTTGATGTTCTCTATTGCCTGTAATCCTAAAGGGAGCTTTGTGAAGTATTTCATTCCCATGTAGTGCGTCTTTTTCTTAAAAAAATCTAACCTGTGCCTTCCGTTATCCTTTCAAATCTAGTACAATAGCCATGAGTCTCATTTCGTAGTTCTTCTGCAGGGTAATTCCTAACATACATAACATCAAATTCTTTCTATACTATGTTCTATTTTTACATAACTTCTAGACGGTGTATTCCAATTAAGTTTAAAGCAGTTTTGCGGCGAACGCCTGTTGGTTTTACCTGGATTGTATTTGTATATGAATAAATAAATAAATAAATATTGCCCGTAACTGTAAGAATGCCAAGCTGCGAAAAAAAAGTTTCACAGAGTCCAGTCTTTTAAAATTCATCATTATTCTTAGTGCTTTCTTCTGTTGAATGAGAATTCTATCAAGATTACTCTTGGTTGTGGCTCCGTAAATGCATAGACCATAGGTCAGATGGGAGTGTTTAATGAGTGATAAAGAGTTTTCATAGTTATGCATTTATTCGACATTTGTCTTGAAGCATACAGCCCAGGGGAGATTTTTTCACTAGTTAGAAAATTGGCTTACCGAAACGGGACGTAGCATAGTCACCTCTAATACAAGGCCGCGGCCTACGATATTGCAATGTAGGCCTAGAATCTAATACATGATTAGTGAAGAAGATTTTTAAAAATACCAACTGATCTTATTCACCAATCATGTATTAGATTGTAGGCCTACACTGCGACGTTGCAATATCGTAGGCCGCGGCCTTGTATTAGAGGTGGCTGTGGGCGTAGTCGTAGCTTTTATTATAATCTTTATTTTCTCATTTCTATAATTGGAAACGTTTTTCCTTGACGAAATGAAACATTCCTAAATAATCCAATATAGCTAAAACTTTACACTATGTTCTCTTTAATTTATTTTGTTTTCAATTTTTAGTTTTTTGAAATTTAATTTAAACGTGGACTGTGACTACGCCTCTGTTGGAAAGCCAATTTTCTGACTCCAGCTGTTTAAAGTCTAGAACCAAAGAGAAACGATAGCATAAGTAGATATCCCATGGTATAGGGCGTTTATGTCGCAACTTTTACTGTTATCCCAAGCCGATAGTTCACGTAGTTCTTCCTATGCAGCTGTGTGACGCTGTAGTATCTCAAATTGTGCCGTTCACACACTCTCACCCCAACAAAACAGTAAAAATTTACAATAATCGACAGTAACTGGCTTGAGATAACAGTAAAAGTTTCGTCATAAATTCCCTATACCATGGGATATCTACTTACGCTATTGTTTCTCTATGCTGGAACTTAGCTGAATCCAGAGCTCGGAACCGGCCCTTAAATTACGAAATTACAGCAGATGTTGAAAATGTTGTCCATCCATTTTAATGATGCATTTTCAACACGTTTCACCTTGTTCCTGGCCATTTTTTCAGATTTTCTCCGTCTATTCATTGGTAATGTTTGTCATCAATTCCTGTAGGGTAAGAGGATTGCTCCAGTGAACCAGTTATTGCTCCAGTTATTTCTAGTAGCTGACAAAAAAGACAAGGCTTGACAGATCAGAGGATCGTGGTGGCCACAATCCTGTTGAAATGATCCTTACATCGGAAAATTTCTGCTGCATATTCCTATGACAACGTTCAAACGTAAATGCTTGACCATCACTATTTCAACTGCTATCCTAAGCACAAGGAATAAGTAGCCATCCCTACTCCAGCTCCAGTTATACCAACATTAGAAGCAGTATTTAACCCTTTTCATTGACCGAGCGAAGTGAGGTCTAAGATTCAAGTCGACGGTTTGGCATTTCTCTTATGTTTAAATGTTTATATGTTGCGTATTTACGGCGAAACGCGGTAATAGATTTTCATGAAATTTGACAGGTATGTTCCTTTTCAAATTGCGCGTCGACGTATACACAAGGTTTTTGGAAACTTTGCATTTCAAGGATTATATAAAAGGAAAAAGGAGCCTCCTTCATACGCCAATATTAGAGTAAAAATCAGACTATAGAATTATTCATCAAAATCAGCTGCGAGTGGATTATAAATTGCATGCCATGACGTATGCAATTCAATATCTCAATGTAACTTGGTAAAAATCAGCTGCTGTGTAGACTCAAAATTTGATGGCTCATTGAATGCAATTTTTATGCACTATTAAATGAACTATTGATTGCGTGCAATAACGCATGCAATTAATAACTAAAATAACAATTATTGTATCTCGAAATTTTTGTGCATTTAACTCGGGCTGTCCTGTTGCCAGTATGTCTTGAAGGAGATTAGCTTTTGTTGTTAGCATTTTGATACAACAACCCAACAGCCATTAGCCGTTTTCACACCGATATCTCGCTGACACGACATACAGACAGGATTACTCGGATAACTGCGCGAGGTCTACTGTTCACAGAACTACTAGTTAAATATATGCAATTTTCAAAATATTACATCTAGTTCAAGCTAATGAGTAACAGGTTCTGTTTTAAATTGAAAACCCTGTAATTTTATTGTGTATAGCGAATCCTGTTTTTTGCTCTAGGCGAAAGATCATTTGACTGAAGACGAGTTGTAAGCCTGGTGAAACCGACGTTGAATTTTATACTGTGCTTGCAATATGGTCTGGCAATTTTCCGTCATCGATTGGAAGCCGAAACAACGATCGATTAGTACAGTGGTGTCATGGAGCTCCGGGGGTTGTACAACTCATGAGCAAAGCATACGAGGTAAGTGCTGACAAAAGTATAAATTCATAATTCATTACGGTACTTATTACTAAATAAATTATAGATAAAAATTAAAAACTAGTATTTATAAACGATTCTCAAGGGTGGCCAAGGACAAGTGTGTTGAACATGTGTGTACACACATCCTCGTCTAGCAAGCTATGTCATCAGCGAAAGGCTTCGAACAAAAAATCAGCTTGAATTTCTCTATTCATTACTAACTGCTAAATTATGTTCAATCAAGTTTTGACACTAAAATGACGACTTGCAGACTTGAGTATTTGTGAAAATATAAAAAATATTTATTACATTATTGTTTCATTAAGTTTCGACACTAAAATTTCGACTTGCAGATTTTCTTATTGTGAAAATATAAAATATTATTCATATATTATTGTTTCATCAAGTTTTGACACTACAATGACGACTTGCAGACTTTATTATTAATTTTGTAAAAATATAAAATATTCGTTGTTGGTTATCCATCTTATTTTCACTTATATTATTACTATTGCATTTTTATATAACTTTAAACAGAAAAAAACACTCACATTCTTTGGTGTGGTGACGACCGTTCGTGCTGGTGTTGCACATTCTCAAGCCAAAAAGAAACTTCTGTTTCTTGAGTGTCGTTTGGCTTGAGAAGTGCAACCAGCCAGCACGAAACGGTCGTCGCCACACCAAAGTATGTGAGTGTTTATTCACTTTAAAGTTATATAAAATATTATTAATACACATTTAATAAAGCCACAAGTCGTCATTTCAGTGTCAAAACTGGATGTAAAACAACAGCTGTTTAACAGCAGCTTCTAACATAAAATAAAAACAATAAATAAACCACTGAAAAATTACAAATTATAATGATACAAAAACATCAAATAGAGCAGCGTAGAAAAAATAAACAAGAAGTCGAACATACAAAAACCTAACCCCAAAAAGTCTTTCTTTCTTTCGTTCGAAGTCTTTCTTGTGATGACATAGCAATTAATGATGACATGTGTGTACACTCATGCTCAAAACACTTGTCCTTCGTTGTGATGACACAACAATGAATGAAAACATGTGTGTACAAACATGTTCAACAAACTTGTCCTGTCATTAGTGGTACCCATAGAACTCGCTCAGCCAAGTACACGCAGGAGAAAATCAGAATCGTTAAACTACAGGTAGCTACTAGAATTATTATTATTTTTTTTTAACAGTAGCATTCCTATAAATAACATCTATGTTTCCATTCAAACAGTCCCATTAAAGTGAATATTACCATTAGAGAAAAGATAGCTTAAGAAGATATCCCATGATATAGGGCGTTTATGATGTAAATTTCTATGTTAACTCAAGCCGATAATCCAAGTAGTTATTTTTGTAAAGCTATGTGACGTTGGTAGTCTCTCATAATGTGCAATTCTTACACTCGCGCTCGACAAAACAGTAAAATAGATAGTAGTCGACAGTAAACGGCTTGAAAATTGGAACATGAACGACCTATACGATATTATTATATTAGAATATTATTATTATTGCTATTCAGCTATATTAACTTCAAATTTTCAGCATTCTTATAAATAACATTGACTGACGCTTTCCATTGATCAATGCTTACAATTTGAAATTAATCTCACTATACTAGAATATCAGTTGCTATAGTGCTAATAAATAATATAAATATGCTTTCCATTAATTAATTATGAATTTGAAGAAAATCTCGCTATTCAATTCAATTCAATTTCTTATTCCAATATTAAAAATAATATATATATATTATATAATATATATATATATAATAGGATTTTCAGGATTCACCGTCTTCCTTCTTTTAGTCGAGACCTCCATCTTTGCCTATCCTCCCATTCACCATCCCTTAAATTCCTGGCCTCCATAGCCTCATCCACCTCATTTCTCCATGATCTTTTAGGTCTTCCTCTTTTCCTTCGCCAATTGGACTTCTATCAGTCACCATCCCTATCCATTTGCTAGCACTCGCCCTTCTAGCATGGCCATACCACATCAACCTTTTATCCTCAATCAACTTTATAATATCCCATTCCACTTTCATTCTCCTCTTATCTCCTCGTTTCTCACTCTGTCCATTCTGGTAAGCCCGCAGCATCTCCTCCAGTAATCCATCTCCAATATAAAATACTGTACAAAATAAAATAGAATAATCATGGAATAATTATTGCCCGCATGGACTGCTGATCCGTGCGCGGGGAAAGAATACCTAATCTATACAGGTAACACTAGTGTAAAAACTACAATCAATAACTTAACCTTAGATAAGAAATAAAATATTATATTAATTCAAGTAGCCTATAAAATATTTGTTAAATAGCCAGACTGTATCAACGACGATTTACATAGCACAAGTTCCCGACTCTGAAGAGACAACCAAAGTGTACTTGGCTAAGAAAACTCCAAGAATCGTTGACAAATACGGCCTTGGATTGTAATCCAACCAAACGCACAGATTTAACAAAATTTACATGTTTGTGTGCCTTGTTTCTTAATTTCTAGAGTATTGGTTTGCATTTTCGAACTAGTACTATTGATTCACTCGATTTTTCCTAAAATTGAGTAGTCCACAATTTTTCAGAAAATTACAATTTTCCCTCGCATAATAATTATCATGTATTGAATTTTTAAATTCATGCACGAGATATGATTTGAAAGTTTCAAAATTCATTCACAAATACTAAGATAGTTGTAATTGACATTCGTT
>NW_024093623.1:0-10995 GCF_014356525.2 Nilaparvata lugens | reverse complement strand
AATAGCTGAGCTAGCTATACTTTGACTATCATACAAAATGATCTACTTCAAAATACGAGAACTACTTCACAATACAATATTATCCATTCGACGAGATCAACTGTCCAAGTGCATCCCGATTATTGGTTCACCTTTATCAACCGATTGTTGAACGTTATTTTGAAAACTGACTTTTTAAAAATTTTCAAATTTCAAGAAATTGAGTGGTGGTTATTGAAGCGCAAAGTTTTTTAGATGATGAGATTGTGGATAACAATCGAACACAGCTATCTTGAAGTTTCTTAGATGATGAAATTGTAGATAACATTTGAACACAGTGGTAGAGAATCCGTGTTTGCAAGTCTCTCATAATTATTGATGATTTCTCTGAATGCCAATGATTTGCATTCAGAGGAGTCTATTTGAGAATACATAATACATAATGAGTGATAATAGCTTGCAGAAACGCAGTAGTTTTAGAACAAGGTCGAAGGCTAGATACAGACGAACTAGTCGCGATTTGAGTGTCGGAGAAGGAGGAACAGAGATGGGGAAGCCGAAGACGGATGGAGTGACAAAGGAGAGGAAGGGCAAGAGGGAGAGATGGCTGCTGACAAGGAAAACATGGCGGTACATGGCGGATGCTGGGCGAAAGTTGATTCCCGACGGTGCACTAAACAGAGCCGACGATGTGCCCAAGATCGAGGCCTACTTCCAGGAGGTGTGTCACCGGGAACCCAGGTTCCTGCTGTGGAGGAAGCAGTCGTACCCGGGTGCGCTGGGGTTCAGGGCGCGCGGGCGGAGTCGCGGGGGGCGCCGGAAGAAAGGAGGCAGTTGTCGCGACAAGACTAGCTCAGCTGACGAGGCGGATGATCTGAGACAACAACAAGAGAAAGAAGCAAAGACTTCCACTGATGATCCCTCCTTCAAAAAACTTGTCACCCGCCCCTCCCTCCTTCAACTGAAACAGGAATTCTTGTTTGGACGTAAAGAATCTCCCCCAGAAACCACTTCACCCAAAGATGCATTAATCGAAAATGTTCTCTGTCATTTCGATGATGGAACCTCATCTAAAGCACTGGACCACCAAGAGCTCCTTGATCGTCTCACTGCCCATCTAGCTAGTATTGAATTGAAAGAGTCTCAACAATCTAGATCAGACTCGTATAGTGTAGATACTACCCAAAAACAACTCATAGAAACTATGAGAAGGTATTACAGCAAGTCCACTAACAGGGATAAGGTGATAAGTGATATATTGACTGATAGGAAGCTCCTTCACAAGATGTATTTTGAGCTGAGACGTGCTAGAGGGTTTTCTTTGGGTAGTAGTGGTGGTCCTCAGGGGGTGCCACATCAAGGGATTTGATGGTGGAGATGGTAGAGGGATACTGAAATCAAGATCTAGAACAGGGATGAACTTGTCAGGGGCTGGACCCAGTGGCTGGAGTGGTTCAGGTGCATTCAGGAGGGCATTCAACCCCAGTTTGTCCAACTTCCCTGGTTCCTCAGGATGGAAATACTCAGAGTTTGACGAGGGTGATGAGGAGAACGACGAGGCATCCCCTTGGAGCAGTCCTCCCCAGAGCGACACTCCCCTCTCCGGGGACATGGATTACGGCACACAAACAGACCCCATCACAGAGCAGATGATGGCCGGTATAGATGAGGAGGTGAGACGCCAAGAGGAGGCACAGAGGGTTGCCCAACAAAAGGAGGCTGCACAGAAGTCGGGTGGGGGGAGTGGTAGTGGTGGGAGGAGGAGTAGTCTCAACCATGATGATGTCTCACAATCTGTGAGTGATACCATTAAAAGGTACCTGAGGATGGCTAGGAAAAAGAGTATGGACTCTGATAAAGCGGACAGGTTTAAGAGGATTAATTATGATCAAACCCTGAGGGACATCAAGGCGAAACCAGAGGACCCAATCAGTAAGGATGAAGATCAGGATAAGGGTGTACAGACAGATCTGTCCTGGGTGTCTGCGATTAAATCCTTGAAACTGGTGTATGTAGAGGAGGATGCACCTTCGGAGGTGTCTTCCCCACCACCAGCTACCAAGTCCCTGTTGTCGTCAGGTCAGATGTTTCTGTCGAATCTGCTTCACGGTCTGCAGCATTCATCATCCTCTTGTTCTGTTGTCGCAGCTGCCGCCGGGTCCATGCAGAAATCCAAGTCGTCTTCATCTGTCGTGCAGCAGGGCACGCGACTTGTGGCCCGCAAGGTGTGGAAAGGCCGCTCCAAGAGCCAAACGCGTGCCACGCCTGCCGCCACGTCTACATGGACGCCGCAGGTGAGTCGGAGGTCACCTAGAATGTGTCACAACTAATTAGTTTCAATGATTACTAACTTAAAATGCATGCGGATTCTATGTCATACAGATGTTTCCAGTAGTATATCAATCATTCAAATTCAAATTCAAATTGTTTTTATTCTGATTCAAAAATCAAACATCAAAAATGGAAATAAAATACAAAGTGCACTGAAGAAATTGTATAAAATATAATTTATGTAATAAGGCTTTCTACGTGTATGATGTATTATGAAAAAAAAACAAAGCTTTTTTGAAACAGAACATTTCTAGCTTGTTGTAAGCATATAATGCTAAACGCGTGCAAGCAGGAGTGCTTATACTATAATTGAATAAAATCAGAAAGAAGAAAAAAAAATTTTTTTTTGGGCAAGAAAAAAAATGAACACACACTCACACATTCACTCACCTCTCATACATTTCCAGTTTGGGCTTAATTACTTTTTGATATGATTTTCAACAACTAAATAATCATTATGTCGAAAACTAAGAAAGAATAAAAAAATGTGTTCTAAACAATCAGGCAAGATATTTCTGAGCCATTTAAGAATGTAATATTTGAACATTTTCCTATTATCAATCTCTTTGCCTCAAAAGGTAAATTATTGATAAATTTGGACCTAGAAATACAAACGATTTCTGGAACGAGTGGTATATGACCTGGGAAGCCTTAGCAGATCAGAAGTGACTAAAGGTACTTCCCAGTGATCATTCCACTGAAGGTACGTTCCTTTATGCGTAAATTTCCGCAGTCGACGATGGCAAGCATTGTTGACATCCATATTGTCCAAATTTCAAGTGTGCTAAAACAGCTGATCAAATAATTTTTCATTATTTCCTTATTATTAAAGAATTAAACGTTTCTTAAGGTGCGTAAAGACTTTGCTCTGCTCCACAATCGAACGTCACTCGAGCAGATTGATTGATGATTGACCGGCGAGCAAGAGTGGAACGCGAGAAGAGCTAACATCCCGTAACGTTCATGATTGGAGCGATTGCGGAGCGGCGTGGAGCGTGTTGGAGGGGCGTACATCTGTATGCACCTAATAATATCAACATATTGCCATTTAAAATTATAAAAAAGTGTAAGCTCAACTTGCCCCATTAAAAGATAATTAAACATAATATTTTAGGTTATGTAGACAATTGAAATCTACCCAATCTGAGATTCTCTCCCTGTCGTGGTCGACGACGGTATTCACGTACAAAGGAAAATCCAGCTATAATTCAATATCTACTACCTTTTCTAGAAAATAACTACAGTGTAATTTGTTCTCAAGAAGCCTCATTCCACAATCATTTCTCAAGATTATGGAATAATTTTTTTTCATTTTCACTTTGTGAAAATACATGAGGACTGAAAATTTTGTGAATTGAAGAACTACGAGACTCAACCTATTTCGGACTATGTATTATCTTGTGCTATTCCTCTCCAAATCTAGATAATACCATAGAGAAACAATAGCGTAAGTAGATAATCCTGGTATAGGGCGTTTATGTCGCAATTTTTACTGTTATCCCAAGCCGATTACTATCGTTTATTGTCGATTTTTACTGTTTTGACCGGGTAAGAGTGTATGAACCGCACAATATGAGAGACTACCAGCGTCATAAAGCTCACGGGAAAGAACTACGTGGACTATCGGCTTGAGATAACTGTAAAAGTTGCGACATAACGGCCTATACCATGGTATATCTACTCATGCTATTGTTTTCTTATGGTATTATCTAAATTTGGGAGAGGAATAGCACAAGGTTACCTTATTTTTCCTCTCCCTATCATTTTGATAATGCATATTGTATAAATGAATAAAGATACTGTTCATGTTGCTCCAAATTATTCTTCAAGAGCAAATGGTGCTATTGTATAAATGGATAAAGAATGAATGAATGAATAAAGATACTGTTCATAATTCATATGTCGCTCCAAATTCAAGAGCAAATGGTGTTAGGAGCGCTACAAACTTCTGCTAGCACTACCTGGTCGTTGGGTTGGATCCGCCGATGACAAGGACTTATCCATATCACTATTTATTTATATTCATTCATCTTCATTACATACAAAGGCTCACAGAAATAAATCTTTAAAGAGCCTTATTTGAACAAGTAACTGAAAAAAGAATCTATCTATACAATGCAATGATTGTTAAGATAATGAGATAACTTTGTTGAATTGTTGGTACTTATGGCAACTGTATTGGTTCTGTAGTTGCTACAATGAAAATATCAATCAATCCACCGGTTGTTTAAGACAAGCAATCGATCTTCCCAAGTCACTCCAAGACAAACTTAATTTGTGGACCAGTCTATATAGTAGTGATACTATAGTGGACCCGTCCAATAGTGATACTTTGAACTATCATTTTATTTTTATTTTATTTATTTATTTATGTATTTACAATGCAAATGACACTAATGTAATAACATTGGAAGATAAAATAATAAGATAGTCCTTGTGCTATTTTTCTTCCAAATTTATAGGTGACAAAGTCCAAGATAAGGTTAGAATTTTACTTGTACAATTTTTATAAAATTTTAGTCCAAAATAACTATCACCGTTCATTATGAATATAACATTTATGCTTTCCATTCAAATCATGTCAAACATTGAAAACTTTGAACCAGTCTACAGCAAGATTCACAAGAAACTGTCACCAGTTCTTATGAATAACATTAAGGCCCCCTATTCAAACAATGCTGTACAAGAGAAACCTACTCAAAAGTGTGGACGAGTTTATTATACAGAGTGAGTCATATGTCTGGGAACCCTTCAATTAATTGGAGACTGTTGTAAATATAATACTGTAACTTCCAGGATAAGTTATTGGTCAGATACTCTACCTTTTGACGTACAACTGAATTTCAAGCCCTCATAAGGGGGTGGCTTAGGGGTTGTAGATCGAATATTTTAAATGTAAACCCATTGTGTGGTTATTCATTTTAAAAACCTTTTCAAAACAAGAAAGATGGCAATTAAAATGTTCTATGATACTTGTATCAAAATGGCGGCTGATTGAAGTTTTAGTTTTTGAGGAATAATAATAATAATAATAATAATAATAATAATAATAATAATAATAATAATAATCAGCGAACCTCAGTCGCCTTGGTGTCTCAGGGAGTGCAAAACATGGAATTCAAAAGGCGGTTGTACTCATCACGGTATCAATGATTAGATCCTTTTTTAATTTGACAGAATAGAGATGTACCAAAGTCTTGCCAATGGCCGACTTGGGTTGCAATAAAAATGATCATTTTGTAAGTGATGAAATAATTGAATAATATAATAATAATAATAATAATAATAATAATAATAATAATAATAATAATAATAATAATAATAATAATAATAATAATAATAATAATAATAATGATAATAATAATAATATCGTGTGACCTGGCTGGCTCAGGTCTGGTGTCAGAGTTTTCAGTTCATAACTGACCAATTTCAGGGCCTCTGACATGACCTAGCGACTGCTTTTAAGGCAGCCGAGACCGACAGCTTAACGTGCCCATCCGAAACACGGGACTGGCCCGAGAAAAATATCTTGCCCGGAAATAATTTATAATGTTCAATCAGCCGCCATTTTGGATAAAAGTATCATAGAACATTTTTATTGAAGTCATCTTTCTCGTTTTGAAAAGGTCTTCAAAATGATGTACCACACAATGGGTGTTTATATTCAAAATATTTGAGTTAAAACCCCTCATTTCCTTAAAAACTAGAACTTCAATCAGCAGCCATATTGGATACAAGTATCATAGAACAATTCAATTGATGTCATCTTTCTAAGTATAAAAATTCCTTTGAAATGATGTACCACACAATGGGTGTTTACATTTAAAATATTTAAGTCACCCCCTTATGAGGGGTTGAAACTCAGTTGTACGTCAAAAGGTAGAGTATTTGACCAATAATTTATCCTGAAAGTCACAGTATTATATTATAGAGAAACAATAGCATAAGTAGATATCCCATGGTAAAGGGCGTTTATGTTGCAACTTTCACTGTTATCTCAAGCTGATAGTCCACGTAGTTCTTTCCTGTGAAGCTTTATGACGCTGGTAGTCTCTCATATTGTGCCGTTCATACACTCTTACCCGGTCAAAACAGTAAAAATCGACAGTAATTGGCTTGAGATAACAGTAAAATTTGCGACATAAACGCCCTATACCATGGGATATCTACTTACCCTATTGTTTCTCTATGATTATATCTACAACAGTCTCAAATTTATTGAAGGGTTCACATACATATGACTCACTCTGTATAGTGAGTCTCACTTCAAACTTTGAACATTTCATATAAATATACCATCAACACTCCACATCCAACTAATGCCGACTCTCTCAATATCACAGCACAAAGTATTGAACAACGTCTCTCGTTTATGTGAATCTATATTCAATCTTCTCTGTGAATACAGCCACCTACTTGTCTCCTCACAATGACTTCAGTGAGATTCAGGCTCGGTTGCACAAATCCGGTACATTTTAGTGGTTAATTCCCAAGAACCAATCAGGGAAGCCGTCTTATCAAAAGCGCCTTCTCTGATTAGTTTTCGTTAAATTGATCACAGTTAAAATTTAACCGAATTTAGTGCAACTGAGCAATTTATTAGACTCTAGTCTTTCAGCATCCTTACGAATAGCATCTATGCTGATTGAATGAAAAAGACTAAGAAATTGTCAAAAATCACTGATTTATTGATAATTAGAAAAAGACCGGTTTCGGTTATTACAACATTGTCAATCTCTGATAAACTAATATCAGATAAACGTTATCAGAGATTGACAATGGTGTAATAACCGAAACCGGTCTTTCTAATTATCAATAAATCAGTGTTTTTTTGACAATTTCTTAGTCTTTTTCATTCAATATGAATAATTACCACAATATCAACTTCTCAACTACACACAAAAAAATCTATGGATCTCGTTCAACTCATACTGACAGATTGAAGAGATCTCACTGAGCTGTCTACAATGAAATCCCGTTCAAACTGTCATCATACTTATTGATAATATCAATGTTGATCTCCTTCAAACAACACTGACAGTAGAGTTATTGGATCTAGTTGTCTGCCCACTTTCGAACAACTGTCAAAAGTGTTGAAATTCAATTTGGGGGCTCTCAAGATGACACATTTCTGATTAATCGACTGTTCAAGTCGTCGAAATGTCGACTGGTCAAAGCGGAGAGAGCTGCTCAGTATCCATTACTGAAATTGTCGCCTCTCCCCACGGAGGCGAAGCGAGTTCTAAAATTAGCCACCGCTTGGGCATAAATAACGCCGTCGCTGCCTAAACCGAGCGCGCATTGCATCACATGTCTTGCTCATTCACTCTCTCTCGCTCTCGAAAATACACACCGGTTCGCTCTCTTTCTTTGAATTCTTTCTGATATATTGTTGATAATTATAATCAACTGAAATCTATTGAAAAAATTGAAAATTAAACCGTTGCTGCCTAAACCAAGCGTGTTCCATCATATGTCTTGCTCATCCACTCTCTCTCGCTCTCGAAAATACCCGGTCGGTCCTCTCTTTCTTTGAATTCTTTCTGAGTATTGTTGATTATTATAATCAACTGAAATCTATTAAACAATCTGGTGTGGTACACTCACACAATTCCTTGCTCATTGATCTATAAGCCTCATTAACGAGGATAATTTAGGGAATAACATATGCCGATTAGCGGCTAAATAATTTAAACTACGATTATACTATTGTGATTGTGTTCAGAGTACTTTTCCTTTGTTTGAATTTTGAAATTTGAGGATTTTTAAAAGTTGTCAAAACAGCTGTTCTACAAATAAAATCGACATGTGTTCTTTTGAATAACTGCTCTACCTACCTACCTCACGCACGAGAAGGAGGTTACAAAGTAAATTTCTCAGGGATGGGGTGGACCCCCTGTTAATTTCTCAGGGAGAAGAGTCATGCCAGTTGATAGAGCTGATGTTTAACTATACAGGGTATGAATTTGAAAAGAATCGGTCAAGTTATTTTTGAGAAAATCGTGGAAAAACATGGTTTTTCAGTAATTAACCGCCATTTTTCCAAGAATATTACTGAGCTCCAGCGATTTACCCAGAAATGAGACTTATGTCAGTTGAAAGCTATCCATGGTATAAATTTGAAGAAAATCGTTAGAGCTGTTTTCGAGAAAACCGTGAATAACATGGTTTTTAGTGATTATCCGCCATTTTTCCTCAAGATTATTACGGAGCTCTGCAATTTCCCAGAAATGAGACTCATGTCAGTTGATAGGGCTTATAAATAATAGCTATCTAGGGTATAAATTTAAAGAAAATCGTTAGAGCCGTTTTCGAGAAAACCGTGAAAAACATGGCCATTTTTTCAAAAAACATCCGCCATTTTGAATGGAGTTTTATTGAATTTCTTATTGTCGGATCCTCATGGTATAGGACCTTGAGTTTAAAATTTCAAATCAATCGGTTAATTATAGGAATGGAGTTATCGTTTTCACAGACACCCACACACACCCACACACCAGACCAACACCCAAAAATCATGTTTTTGGACTCAGGGGACCTTGAAACATATAGAAAACAGAGATTGGGGTACCTTAAATTTTTTTGGAAAGCATACTATCCATACCTATGGTAATAGGGCAAGGAGAGTAATGAACGTATAGAAAACATGAAATTAGGGTACTTAAATTTTTTTGAAAGCATTACTTTCCTTACCTATTTAATAGGCAAGGAAAGTAAAAATTGAAATTAGACCGTTGCTGCCTTAACCAAGCTCGTTGCATCACATGTCCCGCTCTCTCTCTCTCTCTCTCTCTCTCTCTCTCTCTCTCTCTCTCTCTCTCTCTCTCTCTCTCTCTCTCTCTATCTCTCTCTGGAAAACACACATCGGTTCGCTCTTCTTCGAATATTTTTTATGTATTGTTGAGTATCATTAACTGAAATCTATGAGAAAATTATAAAATCTGGTGTGGTACACTCACACAACTTTCCTTGCTCATTGAACTATAAGCTCATTATCAAACGAGAATAATTTAGGGAATAACATAATGACGATTAACGGCAACATATTTGCAACTACGATCAGACTACTGTATATCTATATATATATAAAAGCGAAATGGCAAAAAATAACTAACTAAAAATCTACCGGACCAAAAACGTTCAATTTGGTAGGTATGTTCAGTTGGCCCTTTAGAGGCGCACTAAGAAACCTTTTGGCGATATTTTAACTCTAAGGGTGGTTTTTAAGGGTTTTAAGTTCGTCTTTTAGCATGTATATTCTTCTTCTCCCAATCTCTTAATTATAATTGAAATTTCCATATCATAAATGTTACTATAGAACTATAATCTAGATAGAATACCTCTTCGAAACAGTTGTTAACTGGCAACTAAATTAATAATTTGTCAGGTGGCATTAAGTTGAGTTGACTTTGTTAGGTTGGCACCAAGATGAAGATTAAATGCATTTATCGCGGAAAAATTGATTGGGCACTGCTACTTCAATCCTGGGAATATTATATTACTAGCCGTCAGGCTCGCTTCGCTCGCCATATCCGTTTAGCCAGACGTTTCTGGACCCCCGACTGATATTGTCCTAACATATGATAAAATGCTCAAATGAAAAATGCAGGCGAGCGAAGCGAGCCGGCTGAACTCATTCTTGGACGATCCAGTCGGGGGTCCAGGGGGCGGAGCCTCCTGGCTAGACGGATATGGCGAGCGAAGCGAGCCTGACGGCTAGTGTGATATACAATTGTTTTCAGAGTACTTTTTCCTCTATGTAAATTGTGAAATTCGTTGATTTTTTGAAATTCATCAAACAGCTGTTCCACAGATGAAATATCTTGACAATGACTGGTTCTTTTTATAAACTGCTCTACCTACCCACGGTATATGGAAGAAGAAAAAGTAAAAACCGTATGCCTACCTACCTCATGCACGGGAAGGAGGTTACAAAGTCCATTTCTCAAGGATTGGGTGGACCCCCCATTAGTACCCAGGAAAAAGAATTATGTCAGTGATAGAGCTAATAAATAACTATACAGGATATGGATTTGGAGAAAATCGTTAAAGCCGTTTTGAGAAAATCGTGAAAAACATTTTTTTTAGTAACTGTCATTTTCTCAAGAATATCACGAAGCTCCAGCAATTTTCTTAGAAATGAGACTCACGTCAGTTGATAGGGCTTATGAATAGCTGTCCATGGTATAAATTTGAATAAAATCGTTAGAGCCGTTTTCGAGAAAACCGTGAAAAACATGGCTTTTTAGTCATTATCCGCCATTTTTCTCAAGAATATTACGGAGCTCCTGAAATTTTCCCAGAAATGAGACTCATGTCGGTTGATAGGCTTATAAATAGCTATCCATGGTATAAATTGAATAAAATCGTTAGAGCCGTTTTCGAGAAAACCGTGAAAAACATGGCTTTTTAGTCATTATATGCCATTTTTCTCAAGATATTACGGAGCTCCTGAAATTCTCCCAGAAATGAGACTCATGCCAGTTGATAGGGCTTATACTATCCATAGTATAAATGTGAAGAAAATCGTTCGAGCCGTTTTCGAGAAAACCGTGAAAAAAATAGTTTTTTAGTAATTATCCGCCATCTTGAATTGGATTTATTGAATTTCCTATTGTCGGTCCTCATAGATAAGGACCTTAAGTTTAAAATTTCAAGTAATTAGGAATGGAGTTATCGTGTTTC
>NW_024093622.1:0-10498 GCF_014356525.2 Nilaparvata lugens | reverse complement strand
GAGTAGTTGAGACGTGATGATGCGTCGTTTGTGTATTTCCTATCCCCAACATGTATAAGCCGATTCCTTCCTTTATTATATTATAGATTTATCATTAGAAGTAGGCTATTATCAAGTTGATGTTTCAACAAACTAAACTGTTATTATTTGCTAGGTTGGGATAAAACTAGAAAACATGAGCATTAATTAATAAATGGTTTAAATTATAATACATAACCAACTTTCTGGACTTTCCAAATAAGAGAGGCGGCTATTAGGAGTTTATTTCGAGGGGCCGAACGACGTCACTTATCAACTCCTAAAATCTAGCTACTGCATCCAAGGCTATCTTATCGTTGCCGGCCCCAACCTTCAACCCTCAGGGTTGAAAGACTCAAAGACAGCACTCTATATCCAGTGCAGTCGAGTCTCTAGTTCACCTAGTGCTATCCCACTACAAAATGATTCATGTCATCGATTCGACATCATCTGCTGCGAACGTGGACAGCACAAGCAAGTGAGGTGAATACAGATATCACCGACCACTAGAAACCTGATGGTGACTTGTAGCAGTCAGTAGAACGCGCTGACACGCGGTAATAAACCGGTGGAGCCGCCAATGCAGTAATAAGGGTCCTTATGCCGCAGCCACATGTTGGCCCAATGATGACCACCGCCAGTGTGTCGATGGGTAGTTTGCCAGCGCTGGCCTTCATTGGCCATCGCTCCAATTTTTCTCGAGCGGAGGCCAGCCCCCCACCGTAGGCCATGATGAAGGCCAAACCACCCATCCACACTAGTCAACCAATGCCTGTTTGTCGTTGTTTTGCTGATTTTTCTGTGTAAATGAGTATCTAATAAATTATCGAATAAAATATTTGTGATATAATGAATAATTTTGATTTATCAAGTGATTGGAAAAACTTATAAATTCTGATACAAGCTAATTTTGTCAAGGCGACAAAGTTGAACAGCTGATGTAATAGGACAGAAGAACTGGCTAAATCATTGCCACTCTGGGCGGCACTGGCTAGATTGGCTTTCTTTCAAGATGGCGGATTTTGACGTCACGATTCTAGCCGAGTTTCCATTGTGCATGTATTGTTTGACGCTGGCCTTGATTGGGCACTGGCCACATTGCAGTGTAGATGGCAAGACCAACGCGGGCCAGCGACTGAGGACTAGGCATAACATAGTGATGTTTGCAATTCACTCACCATGGATATTGTTATGCTCGATCAAGCCGCGGCCTTCGCCCAAGATGAAGACGCCACCCTGATGGCCGTTGTAGATCTCGTTGCGGTGGGGTTGCTGTGGGAATGGATGCGGTTGTCGATGAACTGGCCGAGCCCGTACAAGCCACCCGTCTGTCCGTGGTGGATCTCGCAGTGCACCACTGTCACTGTCGGGTTGGCGCCCGAACCCCGCTATCCCATGTTGTGGATGTCGTTCGCCTCCAACACCCTGCAAACAACAAATTACCACATTAACCACACGTCACGTTTATCTATATACTATATATGCAGGACGGAGTTTAGGGTTTTAGTATATTCATATATATGTTGTACAGTACGCATCCCATAGCTTTGAAACGGCATATAGGCAAGGAAATAATTACGGCGTTGCAAAAACATCAGGCTTTAGAGACCCTAGATCCCTAGATGGAGGAAGCTCCCTACACACAGAGATTCTTCATGAATGAGAGAGCTGCAACGTATCACCAACAATGGAAAGAGCTTGTTGAACGAATGTCAGCTGATAGGCTGTGTTGTGCTAAAAGGACGTAACTCCGAAATGCTCCTTGTATATCTTTTCAGATGCAACAAGTTGCTTTTGAAAAGATGAAAAAGAGCATCTGTTGCTTATGAAAAGATACATTTTCAAAAATGTTGGATGTTTTTTAAAAGGGTAGTATTGAAGTCTAGTGGCCCTCCACCGATAAGCAAAAAGCTACAGGACCCGGACTGTACGAGTAGTCATATGAATAGTTGATACAAACACAGAAACTAGTAACACAAAATAATACACATTATAGGCTAACAAGTCAAGGTAATTATTTACATAGGGAGTATATGTTTTCTACACAGTCAGTATATGTGGTACCTACCGTCAATTTATCATGTCATGTTTTAACCGATGATTACTATAATGTCTGGCATTCAAACAATATTATAATGGAATTTCACAGTTAACATCTCCTCAACCGAATAAAAAGCCTGACCGGTATCAACTGAATACACTCTCTAGTAAAGTGCTCATGTAGATCGCATATTAGATCTAATATATTCAAGATATCTTTGAAAGTAAGAGCCTGCAGCATTAATAAACAGTGAAGAGTCAAATTGCTGTATATTTTTAAAAAATGGCTTGCAGGGATCCATTCTACCCAGATATTAAATTGCCACATCATAACACTGTGTTATTAAAAATATGCTTAATTTCTGCATGTACATAACTGAGTAAGTCACCATAACAATCATATATTTACAATTGTTATATACAATAAAGTAGCATAGATATGATGTTGAATTGATACTTTTATTTCTGAACACAGCAATCATGAGTTCAACTTGTCTTGATTCGAAAAGTTCTGTAGCACTGTAAAAGCACTATTCGAGTCTTTTAATTTCCTCCTAAACAAAGGTTTGCTCTCTATTTCAGTTGTGATAGGCTATTCATTTATTCATTTATGGTACAAATGAAAATTTGTCACTGAAATGAATACAAAATAGTAGGCTATTCGGATAGTTACCTGAAATGCTAGTGCAGTGCAGACGAAGATCTCGCAAGTTTCTTGAGGTATGATTTCAAAACCGACCGAGTAGAATTTTTCTAGTGTCTTGTCCAAATAATTTGTTCCATTCATCAATTTTCAGAGCCTGTAACAGAACATAGATAAATTGGATGACAATATAATAAATTCACTGACCCAGCCGCCGTCAACCAGCCAGTCACCAACACTGCCCCAGCCGCAGTCAGCCACCAGGTCACTAACACTGCCCTGGCCGCAGTCACCGACAAGGTCACCAACACGGCCGCCCCAGTAGTCAACAACCACATCACCAGCCTCCGCCCAGCCAAGCACCGAACCTAGCCATGATCCAGATAGACAGACAGACTCTACCCCGGATCCCTGTCATCCTTGCGGGTAAACAACTACACGCTCTACTCGATTCAGCCGCAACGCACAACTTCGTGAGAGCTGCCCACCTCGACCACGGTACACGGATCCAACCGCTGAAGCTACCTGTACTGCTGGCCAACCGTCCCACTAGCTGCGAAACGGCCATACAAGGACATCTGGAACTCCAGATCCAACAGCACATTCAAAATATTCCCTTCCTAGGTCTACCTGACCTACGCGAAGACATCATCTTGGGACGACCATGGTTTCGGGAGAATAAGGCAGTGCTTGACTTTGAGCAAGACAGGCTAATCTACGGCAAGATGCAGCGAGATACGATCTTCTGGATAGCGCAACCACCAGTCTCAGTAGAGATGGACACTCACCTGGTTGACAAGTTACTAGAAGATACGCCCAGCAACCAGCACCGATGGTTAACAGTATTACTGCAACAACACGCAAAATTGTTCATGGAGCAGATGCCACCCTCCATCACCACGGCCGCCACCATGACAATTCAACTCAACAGCTCAGAAATACGCAGCCAGCGGCCTTACCGATACTCACGGGAGAAACTGCAAATTATCGAGTCCGAAGTTGCCGCCCTCAAGGAACGCAACCTGGTAGAAGCCAGTGATTCGCCTTAAAACTCTCCAATCATCGTTGTCCCCAAGAAGGACGGCACATCACGGTTCTGCATCGATTACCGATGGCTGAATTCCATCACCGTTCCAGCCACGGCACCGCAGATGACCCTACAGGACGTCATTCGAAGCCTGGGAACTTCAAAAATATTCAGCTCACTCGACCTACGGATGGGATACTGGCAGGTACCACTCGCACCCCAGTCTCGACCTTACACGGCCTTCACCACTCCCTACGGCGAAAAGCTACAATTTAAGGTCATGCCTTTCGGCCTACGAAATGCACCCAGCTGCTTCCAATCCATGATGAACAAGGTACTGAGTGGATACGTCGACAAGTTCTGCTACGCTTATCTCGACGACATCATTGTGTACTCGGATACCTGGGAAGAACACTTACTCCACTTAGCCAAAGTGTTTGAACGGTTAAATCTATACAATCTCTCTGTCTCAGCAGCAAAATGCCAGATCGGCCGCAAGCAACTTGAATACCTCGGTCACATAATCACCTCTGAGGGCACCAAGCAAAACCGCAGGCTATCCTAGCTGTGACTTCTGCCCAACCACCACCACCAGAAAGAAACTGCGAGAATTTCTCGGAGTAGTCAGCTGGCTACGAGAATTTTTACCCAATGCCGCTGACGTTTGTGCGCCTCTGTCTGAGCTACTTAGCACGAAGACACAATGGAAATGGTCACCAACAGAAGAGACAGCTTTCCGCCGCCTACAAGCATTGACCGCCAACATGCAACCACTCTGTCGACCAGATTTCTCCAAGACCTTCATCCTACAGACAGACGCCAGCAAGGTCGGTATAGGGGCTGTCCTATACCAAGAAATCAACAATGACCGTAAGGTGATCGCATACGCCAGTGCCAAGCTGAACCACATGGAACAACAGTATCACAGTAACGAACAAGAGTGCCTTGCGGTTGTCTGGGCAATAAAGCGATATCGCCCTTACCTGGAAGGCAGGCCATTCATACTCTGTACCGACAATAAGGTGATTACCTGGTTACAAACTGCAAAGGACAGCCGCGCCAAACTCACTCGATGGGCCCTGCTCCTACAAGAATTTGACTTCATCCTAGAACACTGCCCGGGTAAAGAGAATCAGTTCGCCGACGCACTGTCACGGCAACCCTTCCACGGCCAGGGGAATGGAGCCACTGGCCCGAAAATCAACTCGAACCATACAAAGACCATATTACCCAGCGTCTACACACGCTAACCACAATCCAACGCGAAGCCGTGTTGAACCAAGAAAATTATCTCAATAGGAAGGGAGACCCGATAGCCGAGACACAGCCTCGTTACCAGATCAGCGACCAGGTGCTCACACGGAATCATCAACTCTCAAACAAGGCTCAGAAATCCACGCGGGCCTAGCACCCAGATGGAAGGGACCCATATACGGTCGCCCACAACCAAGGAGCTGTCTACTGGATCACCTGTGACAACGAGACCATCAAGGTGTACGAGACTCAACTACGCCCGACTCCAACCACCGACCAGCAACATCTCTTGGAATAACAACCCACCTGTTGTTACGTCAGTTGTTGTCGTTGTCAGTTGTTGTCGAAACGCCAATGCGAACGGACGTGCTGTACTATTATCTTCAGATTACGGTTATGCTCTGCTCTGTCTAAATAGTTTTATCGCGCCGGCCAACTCTTGCCCGCAAATTCAAACAGTAATTTTTCGTGAACATTATTCTACAAAATACCTATTTAAATAGTGTGAAACAACAAGTACTCGTGTCGTTGAATAAATTCTCTATACTTGTCTATTGCGATGGCTGAATGTTTCAAGTGTAAGGACGAACTTCAAAATAAAGACGCAATCAAGTGCAGTGCTTGTAAGTCTTCTTTCCACGTACAGTGCACTAGAGTGGAGACCATGGATAAATTCAAGAAGAAGAACCTGGAGACTAGGAACAATTGGAAGTGTGATGAGTGTGTGAATTTAAATAAGGGAGAAAACAGTCAAATCGATACTCGCTTTAATCAAATACTAAGTGCCATATCAGATCTAAGAAGTGAACTGACATCGTTATTTATGGATAAAATGGGGGAACTTTCCGATCAGATTGAAGCAATCAAAGCTACCACAGAAGAGACTAGGTCCCAACTAGATAAATTAGAAAACGAAAATAAATCCACAACTAAGAGATGCGATGAACTGGAATTTCAGAACAAGAACCTCAATCAAGCTGTCTGTCAATTACAAACAGAATTACATTCCATACAACAATACACAAGAAGAGATAACATAGAAATCATTGGGATTCCACAAACAACAGATGAAAATCTATATCACCTACTAGAAACAATGGCAAAGGCAATTAACGTCGATTTCAACGTAGACCACATCTCATCTACACATAGAGTTCCAACGGCAAAAAAATCTACATCAATTATCGTGAAGTTTGTTTCAAGGCAGTTTAAAATGAACTGGTTGCAAGCAGCGAAGAAGAAGAGAAACCTTAAGACAACGGACATATGTGCAAAATTGGAAGAAAGCAACATCTACGTAAATGAACACTTATCTCCGCACTTCAAGCATCTTTTTGGTTTGGCCAGGGGCTTGAAAAATGAAAATAAACTTGCTTTTGTGTGGGTGCGTGAGGGAAAGATTCTTATCAGGGAGACTCCAACGTCACGTGTGAAGAGAGTCTTTTGCAGGGATGATCTAGACAAATATATTGATCAACCTTGAATTTTCAATTACAAACTTTCGATTATTTACTTTATCTAAAAGACTATAGAAGAATTTCAGTACAATTGTGACAAGAAAAGTTTTTATTATTAATTTATTTATTTGTTTTCTCGATTCTGTGATGTCCGTTCTACTGTATTTCCCAAAAACGTATATCATTAATAATTAATAGGCCATGTGCTACAGTTTACATATATGGAAAAATTAATTGATTGTAGAATTTCTTTTATTAGGGCAAAGTGGAGGCGTCGATTTATCCTCCTTTCCTTTCAAATCTATTCATCTTATATTTATAAATTATTCCTATTTTATTTTCTACTTTTTTTAAAAATTTTCTTCTTTTTTCTCTCAATTTTCTTTCTTTTCATTCTCTTTCTTTCTTCCTAATTAACCTGATAATTTAATGGTTCTTATAAATGACTTTGAAGAAGAAACGTTATTGGAATGCTATGACACTATCGAGATAAACAATATTTTTGATTATCGGCCAGACAGATCGGATTCTTCTCTCAATATATTACAAATGAATATTCGTAGTTTTGTGAAAAACTTTGATCAATTTATCTATGTTGTACAGAACTGCTTAACTGAATTTCATATTATAGTACTTACAGAAACTTGGATAACTCAAGATCATTCTTTCAAGTATAAATTAAATGGATACAAAATGATAAACAGGCCAGGGAAGCTCAATAAATGTGATGGCGTTTGTATTTTTGTAAGAGATGATTTCAAGGTTGATGTGATTGAATACGACATTCAGGAAACTAACTCTCTTATCATCAAGATAGAAATACCAAACACTAAGCAAGTTATAATCCTTATCGCATTGTACCGTTCTCCGGCATCGTCTGTTGATATATTTTTAAATAACTTGGACGAATGCTTGCAATACTTCAAAACTGATGAAAATGTTATTATCTTGGGAGATATGAATATTGACCTGAATAGTAATACAAATAAAGCAAACGAATACTTTAGCATTTTATCATCCATGGGATATAAATCCTACATAAATAAATCAACAAGAATAAATAATAATTCAGAATCTTGTATTGATCATATATTTTTTAAAAATAAACATTTCAATTCTGATGATGTTACTGGTTTAATATTCAAAACAAATATCACGGATCATTTTTGCACATGTCTTCAAGTCGGAGTTACCAATAGTATTAAAAAAATAAATTGCGAACAACTTATTAAAAAAATAAATTATAATATACTCAAATCAAAATTGGAAAATGAGAATTGGGAATCTATGTTGAATTCTGAGTCAAATATTGATGAGCTGGTCGATGTTTTTACAAACACTCTCACTCAACATATAGAAAATAGCAGCACTTATAAAACTATACCTCATAAACTTAAACCTTTAAAACCTTGGATTACCAAAGGTCTAATAATTTCTATACGTACACGTGATAAAATGCATAAAAAACTAAGCAGGCAACCTTTCAATTACAATTTAAAATTAGAATATACAGCCTACAAAAAACTTTTAAATAAATTAATAACTGATTGCAAATATGATTATTATAAAACAAGAATTGATGAATGTAAGGGTAATAGTAAAAAAACTTGGAAGTATATCAATGAAGTTATGAATAATGAAAAATCATCAACCAAGCCCAAAATTGATCCGAAAACTCTCAATGATCACTTTGTTCAGGTGGGAAAATCCTTTGCAGAAATACTCAAAAATGAAAATCTCAAAGACACATCATCAACCCTTAATACACATTCCACTTCAGCTCCTCTATCATCACCACATTCTTTTTTCTTTTTTCCAACAAATGAATATGAAATAATAAAGGTCATTAAAACACTAAAAAATAGCTCTGCTGCGGGCATTGACACTATAAGCAATATCTGTTTGAAAATAATTGCCTCATACATTGCTAAGCCACTTAACAAAATAGTAAATAAATGCTTCGCTGACGGCGTTTTCCCTGAAAAATTCAAAATTGCAAATATAATACCCCTATTCAAATCTGGCGATCCCAACAATCCTACAAACTATCGTCCTATAAGCCTACTGAATAATTTATCAAAAATATTGGAAAAACTTATAAAAATCAGACTAGTTAGTTACCTTAATAAATACGAAATCATTCATAAAAACCAGTATGGCTTTCAAAAAAACAAAAGTACCCAAGATGCTATAACAACTATAGTCAATATTATATCAAATAACTTTAACAATAATAAAAAAACATTAGTCATTCTATTAGATCTCTCAAAGGCTTTCGATACTATACCACATGAAATATTACTAAAAAAATTGGAAAATATAGGTATTAAAGATGTTCCTTTAAAGCTATTCAATTGCTATCTTAGAGATCGCTGTCAATATCTTGAAACCAGCAAAAGTTTTTTATCCGAATATGGTCTACCACAGGGAACGGTATTGTCCCCTATATTATTCTTGATCTACGTAAATGATTTACTTAAAATGAACATAAAAAATGGTGTTACAGTCTCATTTGCAGATGACACAACATTGACATTTACGGGTGATGAGTGGAGGGATGTGGTTGAGTCTAGTGAGGAAGGAATGAAAATGGTTAAATCTTGGTTCAACAAGCATTTATTAACACTTAATGTTACAAAAAGTATTTTTATGACCTTTTCTCCGGATGCAAGGGGCCAACCAAATGATGTGAATTCAATTAAGATCCACTCGCTGAACTGTAATCACACTCCTCAAGCTCCTTGCCAGTGTCCAGAATTAAAAAAAGTAGATAAAGCCAAATATCTTGGTGTTTTTTTAGACCCACATTTAAAATGGGATATACATATAAATAACATGTGCAACCGTATGAAATACCTCACTTATAAATTTTTTAACCTTAATAAACTTAAAAATTCCAGATTAACAAGAATAATTTACTTTGCCTATGCGCAGTCCATATTACAGTATAGTATACTGGCATGGGGTGGAGCAGTGAGTTGTCATTTAAATAAGATATTTACCATACAGAAACATTTAATAAAAACAATATTAGGCAAGCCTAGACGTTATCCTACTCGCAACTTATTTGCAGAGTTCAATGTCTTAACTGTCAGACAACTATACATAAAAAGTTTATTACTGAATATCAACAAAAATAAACATATGTATAATTTACGACAATCAATTTATAACCTTAGACCGTCTAGCCTGACTTTTGAGTCTTCCAGAGTAAATTTGAGTGTTTGTGGGAGACAGTTCATGTTCACTTGTTCTAGATTGGTAAATTTCATCCCTCATCACTTTATAACAAATAGCATCAATAACAAGCTCATTGTTGAAATGGAAAAATGGATCAAAGAATCTAATATTACAGATCGCCTTTTCTGAGTGAATGCTTGAATATGGAGGATCAAAATACATTTTGGATGAAAAATAAATCTATTATGTCACTTTTTTCTATATATCTTTCTATATTCTCCCTTTTTTCTACTATATCTCAATATTATTATTTCTCTATACAGAAAATTTCTTAACTTAACTTATCTTTAACAATGGCGTTTCGATCAGTTATATTAGTTTTTAAACTTTCAGTTTCTTTCTTTATCTATCAGCTCTTTCTGTCTTTTTCTCTTTCTTTGTCTATCAGTTCTTTCTGTCTTTTTCTCTTTCTTTATCTATCAGTTCTTTCTGTCTTTTTCTCTTTTATTTTTTACAGTTTTTCATATTCTTCTAGTTTAAATCAAAACATAGCAAATACAGTACGATTAAAAAAATTTGTTAGTAATTTTACTTAATGAAAATACAACACTCTTACACTGCGCACGGGTCCCAAGACCTTGCAGTGTAAATTCCAAGTATAATGTAAAAAATGAATATTTTGTATTTTTTGTTCTTCATGGAAATAAATTGATTTTGATTTGATTTTGAGATATACGGTCCTCCAACACGCCCCGTGCACGCACCGTACTCGTTCCGCAGTCGCTCCGCGCACGCACCGTACTCGTTCCGCAGTCGCTCCACGCACGCTCCGCACTCGCTCTGCCATCGTTCCGATCAGAACGTACGGGAGAGTTAGCT
>NW_024093621.1:0-11562 GCF_014356525.2 Nilaparvata lugens | reverse complement strand
AGTTTTGAATATGGAATTACATTATTGATGCAATATTAACTGATCATTCTCGTTAAAATAATCAATTATATTCATTCAGCAGAAATTATATTTTTCAATAATTTCATAATAAAGATTAAATATTTTGATAATTGATTCTACTTTGTTAAAAGACGATCTGGCAACAGAGCAAGCGAGAAAGAGGTAACGCTGATGTTTTTTTGAAAGATAGACAGGATAGCAAAACCATAGTTGATCAAATACTGTCCATTATAACGTGGACCTCGCTGTAGCAGCACCAATGTTAATCAAATACTGCCATCATGTTAGAAGATGGACAATGACTAGAAATGCTGATTCGCATGGATACAATACTAAAATAGAGAGACTATGCTTCACTGTATCACAGAACAGCTCTTTTGAGAAAAACCTACATATATGGGCCTTAATTTATTATAAAGCTTCCTACTCACTTGAAAAATTGTGAAGATTCATGTTTTTGAGAGGGATTAAAAAGTTTTTTGATGCTTGGAGTATTCTATACCACAGAAGAGTTTGTGTGTAGAGAGGGTTCCTTTGTGTGATTGTTTTCTTTTTTTTTGTAATACTATATATATTATAAATTTTTGACAATTCCTATACCGCTTTTAAAAAACAAACAAACAAACAAAACGTGGACCTCACTAAATTTAATTTAAAAGAATAATATATTATTGATGGGGAGGTAAATTTACCTTCTTTGAAGAATGAGTTCACACTTGTGAGCTGAAGCTAGCGGCCTAGTTACTCCAGAAATGTAGTCATTGAACACAGCTAGCAGAAGCTACTATCAACTAGCAAAAGCTCTGGTTTTGCAATAGCAAAGTCACTACTAGTGCTTTTGATAATAAACTGGGAGAAAGGGGTGTGTCAGTCAGAATCCAAAAAGCTGAGTCATCCACAAGCTAAATATGTACCCTTATCAATGTTATCAGCTAATGACCATGTATCACTTATCCTTTTTCTCCATTCATCACATTAGTGAGATCCTATAACTAGTAGTTCTGTGACAGTAGACCTCGCGCAGTTATAACGACGTCCCAAACCATAATCACATACACTCTGATACACACTAACTATTTATTTGATCAGATCATGCTTACACAAGATTTAATTGTCATATACGCTTTCCGGAATTCTTGCGCGAGAAACCATAGACATCTATAGTGAGGTCCACGTTATAATGACGGTATTTTTGTCAACTTTGGTTTTGCTATCCTTGTCTATCATTCGACAAAGCCTTTGTACTATCCTTTTCTAGGTCCCCAACGTTGTCAATTATGTTTTTGACAGTGTAGAAATATAATTATTAATGCAGAGAATCAGCATCGCTATTCTTCTATCTTTATCCACTGCCATTATAACGTGGACCACACTATAGGCGCCCAGACGAGCTGTTATAAGTTCTCTCGCATTCTATTCAATAGTGCATAAAAATTGCATTCAATGAGGCATGCAATGAGGCATGCAATTTATAGTCTACATAGCGGTTAATTTTTTACCAAGTTAGAGATATTGAATTGCATGCGTCATGGCATGCAATTTATAGTCAACTCGACAGCTGATTTGTGATGAATAATAATTCTATAGTCTGATTTTTACTTTCCTTGCCCTATTACCATAGGTAAGGAAAGTATTGCTTTCCGAAAAAAATTAAGGTACCCTAATTTCAAGTTTTTCAAGTTTTCTATACGTTTCAAGGTCCCCTGAGTCCAAAAACATGATTTTTGGTGTTGGGTCTGTGTTTGTGTGTGTTTGTGTGTGTGTGGTGTGTGTGTGTGTGGGTGTTGTGTGTGTGTGTGTGTGTGTGAGTGTATGTACACGATATCTCATCTCTCAATTAACGGAATGACTTGAAATTTGGACTTAAGATGCTTACAATATAAGGATCCGACACGAACAATTTCAAGATTTCAAAATGCAATTCAAGATGGCGGCTAAAATGAAGAAAATGTTTTCAAAAACAGGGTTTTTCGCGATTTACTCGAAAACGGCTCTAACGATTTTGATTAATACATAGAATATACATAGAATAGTCATTGATAAGCTCTATCAATTGACACAAGTTCCATATCTGTAAAAATTTCAAGAGCTGCGCCCCATCTATGCAAAGTTTGATTTTAGATTCCCAATTATCAGGCTTCAGATACAAGAAAAACAAAAAATTTCGACTGGAAAAGATTGAACATGAAAATCTCTACAATTAATGTTCAGTACCATCTCAACCTAAAATTGAAAATAAGCTCGAAATTCGAGAAAATGTGATTATCCAATTGCAAACTGTTGGCAACTTATGATTCTATTAAATCATTCACTATGAAGAGATATCAGACCTCGTATGTCTCCAGCGTTTTTGTCCTGTCACCAGCTGGCTCAGATCTTTGTTTATAAGTAGACTTGAGATGCTCGTGAAAACTAGCGTCAGGTGATTGATTTTCATAACGGCAAGGAAAGTAGTGTGAGTGCGCCACACCAGATTTTTAATATGATAAAGGAAAGAATTGGCTTAGGAAAGTACGAGATCGAAAATTCACGAATGACGCATCATCACGTCTGAACTACTGGACTGATCAACTTGAAATTTTGCATATTGATTCTTAATTCACCGAGGATGGTTAAAGGACTATTTTAAATTCTTCAAGCTTTCAGTAGGTCACGTTTTCAGTTTGTCAAGGTTTTAATTGGACCCTTGTAGAGCACCAGTTATCTGCTATCTGTCTATAATGATATAAAGGAATGAATCGGCTTATGAACGTACGGGATAGGAAAATATTACGTTTGTCGCATCATCACGTCTGAACTACTTATGGTTGTTATCATAGTTTCACTGCTAACAATAATTTATCTTTCATGACGGCAATAATATGTGTCACTAGCCGGCAGGCTCGCTTGACTCGCCAAGCAAGGGGGGGGCCTGGACCCACAATTTGAATTATTATACAGAAATGAGACAATTAGCTTACTCCCGTCAAATAGCTGTAAAAATATTATAGAGAGCTGTATAAATCCTAAAATCATGTTAAATAGGTACAGTTACAAATGTTTGAACTCGTGGCTAGAGCACAAAATTTATTTTTCTAGCCAAGCCAATTATTTAACAATTCATTATTTATTTTCTTGTAACACTGTTGTTAATAATAATTTGTGAATAGATTCCACAGTAATGAAAGCAACCATCTGGTTTTGCAATTACAATGTCACTACTAGTGCTTTCATTAATAAACTGGGAGGAAGAACTGTGGTTCTCACAGTTTTAAAACTGGTTTTTTGTGTTGTTTATAACTGGATGTTGTTTTTGTGATTTGATTTGTTGTGCGAAAAAGAAACTTGTAAAACCAAATAAACAGAAAATAGTCAATATAGTGCCGGTTGCACAAAAGCCGTTTAAAGTTTAATCGTGATTAATTCCATGAGGACCAATTAGAGAAGCTTTTTCTAAAGCGTTCTGTGATAGGCTCTCGTGGCATAAACGTTAAAAGTTAACTACCTTTATGCAACCGCACCATAGCAATACCTACTATTACTTCAAGTTAAGTAATAGTAGGTATTGGCCATAGACCTTCTGGCTCGATTCAAAAACCAGGTGACTAAGGCATTGCAGAAAAACGCCGATTTGCTCTTATATCAGGCGAACTTTCAAAACCATCTCCACAAAAATTTTTAGACCCCAGCTGAGCCTTTGCATAGAATAAAAACTTCTATTCATTGGTTATTGGAAAAAAAATTATATTAACCTTCTAGCTTGGAGTTTGAAAACGTCTGTCTTCTTTTAATATAAATGTAATTTTCCACATAGAGACATGATTGAGATATGAGAATAATATTGTATTTCAGGGCCGGCTTTGAAGCTCGAGATTCAGCTATAGTTTGTGTAAAATAAGTTGAGACTTGGCCATCCATCCGAAGAAATTACAAGGTTGCCAATTCGTGTAAAATTGCAACTTTCTCAAATTTCCAATTCAACGTCAGAATTGGATGTATAATATCATCCCCGATATCCTACTAGTGCTAGAAAAGTTTCAGGGTTAAAGGATTAAAAGGAAATTTAACTTTCATGATAAAATTGGAAACATCGTGAGAATTTGTTTTTCTTTTGAATATATCTTCTCTCAGAATCATGGGGCGTCGTAATGCGTAATAATTCTATACCAAATTAACGGGGAGCTACTCAACCCTGTGATAAATTTAATGAGTACGACGTAAGAGTTAATTATATGCTTATACCATAAGATAGAATGAAGATACAGAACACTTTGCAATATCTATGATATAATTTTTGCAATACAAATGAGACTAATGTAAAAAATGGTAGATAAAATAATAAGGTAGTCTTGTGCTATTTTTCTTCCAAATTTGTAGGTGACACAGTCCAAGATAAGGTTAGAATTTCACGTGTACAATTTTCACAAAATTCTAGTCCAAAATAAACATAACTATAAATTTTGAATTTAGAAGGCTTGAATTAATAAATTTATTAGAAATATTACACTCAATTACCACTTGTAACAAATAATATTGAGTTATTTAAGAAAATTTGGAACTATTGAAGAAACACAAACTTGTAAACACTGTAACATATTTGAAATTTGGAAAATAATAAAAGAAAGAGTTAGCTTAAGCTAGTAGGGGATAGGGGAATCGCGAATGAAGCATCGTCACATCTGAACTACTGGACTGATTGATTAACTTGAAATCTTGCATATGGATTCTCAATTCACCGAGGACGGTTATAGGCCTATTTTAAATTCATCAAGATTTCAGTAGGTCAAGTATTCAGTTTTTCAAGTTTTAATTGTACCCTTGCGGAGCACGGGTTACCTGCTAGTATACAATAATAATAATAATAATAATAATAATTATAATAATAATAATAATAATAATAATATAATAATAATAATAATAATACTCAACCAATAAAGATGCATAGCCTACTTAAATTCATACAAGTTTTCATATTTATTTCATTTCCATGTAGGCTAAGTTATAACAAACTGCTCACTAAACTTTTAATAATGCTCACTTTTCTCTATAAGACTAATCTTATGAAGAAAGAAGTTGTCTGGTGTCATTTAGCCTAATACAATTTCTTGAGAGTTAGTTTGGATTGTAACATTTTTTCTTCTTTTCCTTCAAAAGATTAATTCACATAGGCAAGTTTCCTGAACGGTTATCAAGTTTGGAGTATTTGACAATAATCGGAGAAGAATGAGAAGGTGTAGAATAATATTCAAAACCAGCACCTGGCGCTATCGAGTGGCCGAATCCATCAATCACTTTTGGAAGTGTCGACCAATCAGGAGAGAGTAGGGGAATTTGGAGGCGTGTCCCAGTAGGTACCAAAATATGGAACTCGCTTGTGATTGGTAGTTCATTTAGATGCATGAAATGGAAGCTTCTGTCAGTCTTTCCATCAAGCTAACTCATTCAAACAAAATTAAGTCGATTCATTTTGTAATTTGATGATAATTACTGTTCAATGTTTGCTTGTTCAACACAACAAATACACTTATAATATTAAGATTAACAATGAATGATGAATTTCAACGATTATGGAACAAGAAATGAAGTATTTTTATTATTAATGCCATCTTTTTAATGGTATTCCAACATATCTCTCCCCTTTCGCGGTTGATATAACAGGATTTTATAGTGAAACAATCGTCCCTCCTGCTTTCCGAAACGGGGTGTCGTAGTCCTGGTTTTCATGATAACTTTATTCCTCATTTCTATAATTGGAAAGGTTTTTCCTTGACGAAATGAAACATTCCTAAATAACTTAAAATAGCTGGAACTTTACACTATTCTCTCTCGTTTTCTCGTCTCTAATTTTCTAGTTTTTCGAAATTCAATTTAAACATGGACAGCGACTACGCCTCGTTCGGAAAGCAAATTTTCGAACTCGAGCTGTTTTGGAAAAACGGATTCTCTGATTGGCTCTCATGGAATTAACCAACCGCACACGGCTTTTGTGCAACCGGCACTAAGAAATTCAAGACAAATTATATAAATCAATCTATTTTCTAATAATTGTAGTATGGAAGAAACAAACATTACAGCGGCGCATAATAAGAGCAGCACAAATTGGCAACACATAAGATAAATAGATAGTTAAATGCCTTTTATTTACACTTTACAATATTATTGAAAGTGATGTGGGCGAAATTGAGGCAATAAGAGCCCCCTCACCCACTCAACCCACGATTATTAGTTTAATTACATAAAAATATTACTTCACTTTACAATTCAAAAATAAGCATAGAGAAAATAAAACTTTATCAACAATAGAAGTGATATTCAATCTCAGACACTTGTGAGAACACAAGAGCAACTGAAGTGTTTCCAATTCAAATACAAATTTGTTTCAATGTAATTGTTGATTTTAAATGATTGCGTAAGTAACCGGTTCAAAATCTTATCACAATCAAGCCACGCTTTGGCAAATTTTGCAGTGGTATTAAAATTATTATCCACAATCATCACCAGTCAAGCATAACTAAAATTGTGATTGGATACTGGATTCGATTTAATACGTGCACTCTTGGCTTGTTTTATTTCGAATCTGCTATGCAATCAGAGTGAATTGTTAGCTGTTGACTGTTGAGAATCATATTTGTTTGAAAATGGTTGCTTGAAAATTCAAGGCGAATCTGTATATATGCGTTATGCATTCATTTATTTATTTATACATTACAGAAACATTTTAAACATCAATATTCCATTTTTAATTCTAATTGTATTTAAGATGAAGCTTTGAAACTCAGTATGGCTCCATATGGCCATCCAGCTGATTTTACAATGTTTTTCAGATGATCTTTTTTGTTCAAGATCGTGCATGCTGTACGAAAATAATAAATTTCTCTGTTATTCTTCGTCCAATCTCAATAAATAAGGTATCCTTGGAATGTTGATAGAATTTCCTAACTTTTCTGTCTACTGTAAATTTTCTGTAAAGTGAACGGTTTTCGTGAAATTGGCCATAAAGTATTTAAAATGGCCGCCATTTTGAATATTTACATCGGAAAAATTTTTTTCTTCAAGTTGAGTCTCTATAGCATGAATATGAGTTTTGGACACTTCAAATAGGACATTTTGTAGTCTCCTATCATCCACGAACAATATCCTAAAATGTTCGACAATACATCTGAAACACTCTGTATATACGCATTCAACGTGATCACACCCTAACAATCTTCATGCAAAATTTCAAGTTAATGAAGATGAGATTTTGAGAAATTACTTCTATGATCTTGACCTACTTCTAGAAGTAGCCAAATTAGCTACTTCTATGACCTACTTCTATGATCTTGAGTGCTTATACTGGTTTAAACTCAAGACATATCAACTTTAGAAATTCTAATGAATTTCTGTAAATTTCTTCTGATGTTATCATCTCAACTTGAACTATTATCTAGACTTACTTCTTCTTTGTGATATTTTACTTGTATGTTATTTTGACTGGTGTTTTCTAATTTAACCCTTAATATTATACATATTGACTATGTTTGCTAAACTATAATTTGGGCGTTGTCGATAACTATTGTAAGTTGAAAGGCAATAAATCATATTTATTTATTATACCCAGGTATTTGTGATTAATGAACTTCAAGAATTTTGGTGTGAATTATGGGTTATCTACTGAGCAGATTTAGGTACTTCTTGAAGTCTAGTGATTTGTAGCTTGAGAAGCTGTGGATTCGCCAAAACAGTGACTGTGAACAGTAAAAATATAATTTACATATATTCTAATGGGATAATTTATACTCTCTGTGCCGAGCTGAATGACAATAGTCTAATTATTAGAAGATTATGTATGCGAATCCAGCTTGAGAACACGAATGAATTTTGGATACAAAATAAGCATTTACTTGTTACAGTATTGACTTGACAATAAGTATCGAGCATTATAGCATAGAGAGAAAATTGCATGAAAAGTGCGTGGTATAGGGCGATCATATTCCAAATTTCACAGTTGACTCAAGCCGATAGTCCTAGTAGTTTTTTTACTTCCCTTGCCCTATTACCATAGATAAGGAAGTAATTAAGGTACCCAAATTCAATGTTTTCTATACGTTTCAAGGTCCCCTGAGTCCAAAAACATGATTTTTGGGTGTTGGTCTGTGTGTTTGTGTATGTGAACACGATACACATTCCAGGACTCAATTAGGACTCCATTCCTAATTAACCGATTGACTTGAAATTTTTAACTTTACAATACAATGAGGATCCGACAGTAAGAAATTCGATAAAATTCAATTCAAAATGGCGGAAAAAATTGTGGAATATGACTAAAAAACCATGTTTTTCACGGTTTTCTCGAAACGGTTCAAACGATTTTCTTCAAATTTATACCCTAGATAGCTATTCATAAGCCCTATCAACTGACATGAGTCTCATTTCTGGGAAAATTGCAAGAGCTCCGTAATATTCTTGAGAAAAATGGCATATAATCACTAAAAAACCATGTTTTTCACGGTTTTCTCGAAAACGGCTCTAACGATTTGCTCCAAATTTATACCATGGATACCTATGTATAAGCCCTATCAACTGACATGAGTCTCATTTCTGGGAAAATTGCAGGAGCTCCGTAATATTCTTGAGAAAAATGGCGGATAATTACTAAAAAACCATGTTTTTCTCAAAATGACTTGACCGATTTTTTTCAATTTCATACCCTGTATAGTTATATATCAGCTCTATTAACTAGCATGAGTCTCCTTCCTGAGAAACTTACAGAGGGTCCACCCCTGAAATTTACTTTGTAACCTCCTTCTCGTGCTTGAGGTAGGTGGGTAGAGCAGTTTATTCAAAAGAACATACGTCGATATTTCATTTATTGTAGAACAGCTGTTTTGACAACTTTAAAAAAATCCTCAAATTTCATGATTCAAACAAAGGAAAATGTACTCTGAAAACAATAACAATAGTATAATCGTAGTTTTAATAAAATTATTCAGCCACCAATCGGCATAATGTTTATCCCCTAGGTTATCCTCGTTTAAGAATGAGGCTTATCGATCAATGAGCAAGGAAAGTTGTGTGAGTGTACCACACCAGATTTTTTCCTGAAGCTATGAGTGATGTTGGTAGTCTCTCATACTGTGCCGTTTTTACACTCTTACTTCAACAACACAGTAATAATAGACAGTAGTAGACAGTAATCGGCTTGAGTTTCAAAGAATCGTCTTGAATTTGGAACATGAACGACCTATACCATGAAATAATATATTCTTCTTATATTAAAGTGATCTCCATTATCGATTTATTTCTAAGGAATTAATAGGATGATTTTATATTTTATACTATGTGGTATAAGAATCATCTTCAAGTATATTTTTTGTGGGAGTATTGAATGAACAATGTCCAGAAGTATCGATGTTTATCTCCCATGACATAACAGATATCAAACTTTGTTAATGAACTCTTAAAAATGGAAGAACAGATAATCAATAATTACAGTGATCGAAAAAACTTTCAAACAAACCGGAAGAAACTAGTATTTATACTCATTAGTTGAATTTAAGATTTTAGTCTATACATATAACAGTTATCTACATCAGTTTTGTATGCAATATAATAGGCCAATTAATGTTCTTGAATAGACTCATCAGACTATTGTTTCATGTGATAACTACAAAACATGTGTCTATGTAGACACATATATAGCTTATCTATGTAGATAAGCTACGAAATTCAGAAATGTTTTCAAAGTTTTGCGTGTGAACCTCCAGTTATATAGTGAGGCCCACGTTATAATGGCAGTGGTGAAAGATGGGAGAACAGAGATGCCGATTCACTGCCCTCTATATAGGATAGCCTAGCAGATACCGGTATATCTGATGTAACATCAGCTGTTCATTCTTGTCCTATACTATTAAACGAGCAATCTCTGTTCATATATGTTTAGATGTTTAGATGTTTTTATGTTTATATATATATATCTGTATGTGACCGGATCTCGAAAACGGCTCTAACGATTCTCACGAAATCTGGAACAAAGTAGGTGTATGATATGAAGATTCGATTGCACTAGGTCTCACCCTTGGATAACTCGTTGAAGTACATTGAAAGGATAAATACGTCCTTGGAAAAACAGCTGGAAATTTTGTCGTCTGTCAATACCGTAATGGAAGAGAGTGAACGAGTGCATGTGTGTGGGATCATCCAGCTGATCTCACGAGAAGAAAAATTCAACAAGAGAAACTTATTTTCGTTTATTTCTCTTTTTTTCAGAAAACATGTTCACTTCAGAAAGTTCAAAACAGTAACTAGATGCTGTTGAGTAGAATAGTACATAGTATAATATTAACAAATATCTTAGCAAACATAGTATATCATTCTAAATCAAATTCATAGTATATCTATTTGTTATTGATGATGTGTTTGTTTTTTGAAGTGTGAATAAATTGTTATTTTGATGAGTGATAGTAGCTTAACCTGGATTTTGTTTTGGACTGTAGTAAAAATTTAAAAAGGGACAGTTTTGGGCATAAGCCTGTTGTGCCTCCTCATATAACTGTAAAAATAATTGAACGACTGAGAAAATGAATAAATAAATATAAACTATCAATTCAATCTTTAGTTACCAATTTTTTATGCTTTTACACTCCAGAGCAGAGCTCGGTCCCCCGATATTTTTTAATAAACAGTCGTATTTCTCTCGTCAAGAAAATATATTCTTCAATGAGTGAGTATGATAAATTTTCCAAAATTGATATTTCATATTTTGTTACTATTTATATTTCCATATTATAAAAAAACTATCTGGCAACGTTGCAGATCTAGAAAAGGATAGCAGTATCTGCCTTGTCGAATAATAATAATAATATCAAGTGACCTGGCTGGCTCAGGTCTGGTGTCAGAGTTTAGGTTGCAACTAATCAATTTCAGGCCTTGTCGAATGACAAACAAGGATAGCAACACCAATGCTAATCAAATTCTGGCATTATAACGTGGACCTCACTATAGGAAGATGATACAAGGGTGATAGATAAGGATAGAAACACCAATGATGTAAATCAAATACTATCATTTTAAAGTAGACCTCTCTATGAGAGTCAAATTTCAATTATTAGCTTCATCATAATATACCACGAGTATAAATTATATACTCTTCACATATTCATCAATATATTTTATTGTCCATTCAATGTGCTAAAAAAGGTAGTTTGAAGACAGGGTCTTCCACTTGATATGTTTTGGAGAGTTTTTTTATAGAAATTCATTCAAAAAAATGTTCTCTAAATTGGCCTTAAGCTGTATGTTTCTACTCAAGATTTAAAGACCTGCGAAATTCTTCCTGTGATTTTTCATTAGTGCACAAGACTTCAATGAGCTCTTGATAACAGTTATTACTAGTAATTGATGTGTTTCTACGCATGGCTGTGCCTGTGGGAAATACGTTTTACCTATTTTCCGATTGACGGGAAAACATTTTTCTTTTTTCCGATTGACGTAGAAGTAGGCCTTCACTTGCTAGAAATAATATCAACAAATTTCAAATCAGTGCTACGTCTATAGTGAGGTCCACGTTACAATGGCAGTATT
>NW_024093620.1:0-12262 GCF_014356525.2 Nilaparvata lugens | reverse complement strand
ATTATTGGATTATTAGTGGCTAATTTATCAAGCTGATCTTAGAGCACATATTTTGATTGAATTATCCAAGTCGACAAGTATAGCAAGTACATGTCGCAGCTACATGCAAAAGAATGCATATGATTCCAAGATAAAGGCACATGGTAATGATTCGTGCCACAAATCTAGAATATAAAGTTTAGCCTGTGATATTTTATTGATTTCAAATATTGTCTATTTTTTTATATTATATTTTTTATCGCTCTATATATATATTTTTGCCTCGATTGATCTTTGCATTATTTGTGTAATATATGTGTGAAATTTTCATGGTGTGCAATTTATTTTTTATTCCTCATCTCTATAGTATAAGTATCATTTATATATATATTATTATTTATTGAATTACAAGATTTATTGAGAAGCCCATATCTAGGCCTATCAAGATTTTTTAAGACTGAATACTATTAGAAAACCACGACCTAATTATATCAAATCTCATGCTTTACCGACTGATGCCAAGCAGGAGGCTAATCGTTATTTTTTTTATATAAAGAATAACGTGACAGAAAGACATGTCGCCCAACGTGATAGGCCACGGATACGACAGAAAGACATGCCGTACCAACGTGGGACTGACGATGAGAGCCAAGCTCATTGTATAATTATTTGAAATTCAGTCAATAAGTACAGAAAATTATAGATAACTTATACGAGTTGTGAGGAAAACTGGCGAAGGAAATTTGTATTACTTTTGGGGAATCAATAGCTTTAAATAAGAGAAATTATATGTTTTAAAGAAAATTTTATATTATTATTATAGAAAATATATTATAGAGAGAGCTATTATATTTTATGGGCCTAAACTGCTAGTCAGAAATCAATGAATAGTATTATTATATTATAAGAGCTTAAGTAATAAATAGGTTACCTGGCTTGTAATGTCCATAGGCCTATCCTCATTTGTGTCCTTATTAATGCCTTGTTGGCCAAAACTTTCACTTTTTTAACAAACACTTGACACTTAATCCATTTTTAAAATATGAGTCTCTTTTCGTCCACGCAAAGTAAGGTAGCAGACACACTGCAGACGGCGATAGTAGCGGAGATCGACGCTGAGGGGGGCGCGATGGAGTCCAACGCCCAGATCTCTTCAATCACCGCCAAGAATCCTGTGAACAGTAATAAACCGTTAAATGTCTCCCAAGAAGCAATAAGAAGGCTCTAGTAGAGGGGATGATCAAGTCATTTTCTAATAGTTTAGAAAAACACATGACCATGGTAATGAAGGACTTGAAGGCGGAAATGAAGGAAATGCGGGAATCATTGAAGGATACATCGGTAAGAATGGGTAAGGAGACTGCGGAAAGAATAGATAACCTACCAGCACAAAACACTTCACAAATTCATGAAATAGCTACAAACAGGAACAATAGTCAACTTATTTCCATAAATAAACAACAGAATAGTAAATCTACACAAATAGCTCACTAAATTCTGATATAAATCAAAACAAAGTACAACTTAATTCATTGGAGACAGCCGTTGGAGAACAGCAATTATTTTCATCTGAATTAAATGCCGAAGTAGTAGATAATGAAACAGAAGCTTCTAGTCATTGGAAACAGGCCCAAGAGAAGTTGGTACAACTTGAAAGTCAAATACATCAATTTCCGCACGAGAATATAGAGCCTATTCCCATAGCAACGTTTGATTCACTACACAGTTTCAATGAATTAGGCCGTTTTGACAATACAGACCGCTATCTCCAACCTAAAGAATTTATAGATCAGATAAAACTAGTTCAATCATTAACACCCACCTCTTGGAATTTTTGGCGTCTTCGTTTGACTAGTATTGATTGGCGAACCCCTGATGTTCTTTCGGAGTAGAGTCCATGAATTTACATCATTGGATGAGTTTGTAGCTGTCTTCCTGGAACAGTATTGGAGCAGAAGTAAACAGTTGGACGTGCTAGCGGACATTATATCATGCGATTTCAACCCTAATTTAGACGGTGCATGTACCACTTTCGTCACTGCCCTACAGTTTAAAAATTCTCAATTGAGCGAGCCCATTAATGAATCGGCATTAGCAAGTATTATTTTAAAGAAGCTACCGTATCAAGTTAGAATGGCACTCGCCACACAACCCATTACTGATTGTAAGCAGCTGATAAATCATTTATATGGCATACAGTCTGTGATGGCCATATCAAACCACCGTTCAGACCAGAGATACGCACCAAATCTACATAACTCAAAATTTAATCAGTATAACAGCCAAAACTATGAACCAGTATCATATGATCACTCTCGATCTACTCCTCAATTTAAACGCTGCTATGATCATAATCAAAATAATTGGAATAGTAGAGCTTTCAAAATGTCAAACAAACCATTATCCACAGCCAATATGAAAGAAAGTATTATATGGCCGTGATCGATTTAACACAAATAATGATAACACTCAGAATAATTACGACAAAAATTACAAACCGCCACCTCAACAAGTAAGTACAAATTATACATTAGCACATGCAATAGATTGAATCAACAAAAAACCCGGAACCCAGCACCCAACGACCCGCCACCAGATATACAGAAAACTACAACTAATAAACCAGGACTATATGATACCCCGATATAACAAGCACAAGCTCAAATGAAACAAACCAAGAAAAGCAGGATATTTCAACGTCATACACCACATTCAGAAGTGATTTACCGAACATATTATTAGAAGAACCGAAGCCAATACCAGACAGCCTACCCAAAAAACCGCCGCCCACCATGCACCAAAAACCAGCCGCAAGCAACAACCCATTTAAGTATATTGTTTCCCGCCGACAATCCATCACCGCAGGTAGAGCAGCCCGCACATCAAGAGACCGCCACCATACTAACGCTTTGAAAGTCACACTCGCGCATCAAGAGTCCGCCACCGCACCCGCGCATCATTCGACCCCACCAAGGCACCCCAATGAACCCAGGATAGAGTACCAAGAGGATGACACCAGGGAGGACGGACTACCGGATAAGAGGAGCGACCACCGCAAGGCCCGGAGACGCAAGCGCCCGAGGACACCGGACGGCCGACATCAGGACGGAGAGGACGGCATTCGGGAGAGGAGCATGCATCGCAAGGCCCGGAGGCGGAAGAAGCGACGAAGGAGGAACCGCGCGCGCCGATGGAAGCCGCATGCACGGTTCAAACGCCGAAGAGGACACCGGACCGACACCGAGGAGGACAGGAGCGGACCGACGGCGTGCATCCGCGCACATACGTTTAAGAGAGCCGATCAACGATGTGACCGGAATAATAGGCCAAAGAAATATAACAAAAATGGAACTGGTAACAAAGCAAATATGGATTCATGCCGGGAAAATAATGGAGTGGACTACTTATTGAGACTAATGAAGAATGGAAAGTGGTAATAAGATTAGAAGAATTAAAAAATTATATTAATAAAATGGAAGTACCTGGATATGATATGATGAGATATATACTATGAAAAGATGATAAATGTTTTGATATGGTGTGTAATGTTTGTAATAATGGCTGTGATATTGATAAAAGACTGTGTTGTAGATATGAGGGAAAATATTGTATTGTTATTATAAATGAATCTATGATGATAATTGGAATTTAATATTATAAAAATGTTTATTGTTGTAAGCCTATTGAGTTATAATGAACCGAGATCGAGAATTCTAAACGAAAATGAAAGGAAGGATGAATTAAGAGTGCAGGATGAATCGGAAAAGACAGATTAAAGAATTTATTATTAAAGGACCAAGGAGTTATTTGAAGAAAGAATACACGAGATACAAGGGCTTTAAATTATGATGAAAAAATTATCAAATAGGACAGCCTGACAAATCAACAGCAGATACCTAGCCAGCCTACAACATCTACAAACAGAATGCAAGAAGATGCAAGTAAACCACGGGATTTTACATGCAATATCGTCAATTGGAAATAATATGATAAAAATCAAGGAAAAATTATTATCAAACCGATTACTAACCTTCCTTAATAAATTAATCTTGGTATAGGACCGCGTGGCAACAATCCAATGTTTTAATTCCTTCCAGCCGTTAGAAGCCTGCAATAAGAAAAGAATAATTTTTAAATATGTAATTAAATCATATACATCAGATAAAAAAGGACACAAGCGGGGATAATAAAATTAAAATTTGTTAATTACCTTTTTAAGAGAAAAAATTGAGCAGTTAGGTTAATAATTATGAAATTCGACAGCAAATTATGTAGAACCAGTGACCAGCTGGGCAAGGCCACCTGAATCAAATACGTAATGCCTGCAAACATATGATTATGAAAAAGTATGGTAACCCAAAATTGTTATTTATTATGTTATTTATTATATTTATTAATGTCGGTATATTTATTTATATGTTTTATATTTATTACTTTTAATTATGCCACGTTTGTTACCGGAAAAGACTTAAAGTGAATACCAGTTACCAAAACCAAAGAGCCATTAGCAAAAGAAAGTATTGTACCTGATGTATAGAAAATTATTTATATTAAGACCTAAGAAATACTATAAGATATAAGCCCAGAAGTTTATGAATCGAAATTATTGTCTAAAAGGAATCATTTATGAGAATTATGAAATGTGTGTAGTTAAGTTGGCACCTGCAAGCGGCGAATTCAAAAATTACTGTGTTGTAAATGGTGTCAGGAGGAGTACGTTTAGAAGTTTATATTTATGATATTTTATGTGTGTTGAGGAGGAATTTGTTATTGTTTTTGATAAAGGTATAAAGGAGATGCAGCAAATATGACTGCGAAATGTGATAGAAGTAGGAGAGTATAATTTATAAATAAAGTATAGTGTATATCAATGTATTGAAGGGTGGTTTTCATTAAAAACATTGTGATTCTCAAATATTTTGAATTCAAACCCAGGGGCGCGTGTAACATATTTAAATCTGGGTAGATGAAAAGCCCTAACAGAAATGGTAATAGGTCTAAAAATAAAGTAATTGGCTAATATCGCCAAGCAGATAATAATCAAGATAAGATAGCATCAGCTTGTTCTGGCTAAATGGTACAAGAACTTAAAAAGGATTTGAAGGAAGTTTACTACTCATAAATATATTATTTATAAAATATTTGAAGATTGAGGTTATGTAGAAGTATTCACGGGTCGGTGACCTAGAGATCGATCAAACCGAAGAACGTAGAATCTGACCAAACCCCTTGGCAGAGCTTTATTGCAATCAGACGGTGTGCAATGTGAGAAAACACCCGTCCACGTGGCTAATTATTAGGTAGCATGGAATTAATATTAATATATATAATATTAACTAGCATGCAAAGAGCATAAATATAAAACCAAATAAAAATAATTTAATGTATTCAGGAAATAAGAGTTACCAGGCGCATGAATACCTAATAAAATTTGCATGCACCAATAGTAAAACGGCAGTTAATAGGCGGCAACTGTAGGCCAATTCAAAAATATTTATATATATTTATATAATTGTAGTAGATTTTGTGTAAAAATTTGTGTAATCTATGTTATCAATATGGCTCGAATGCAAAGAAATTATTAATCATATAATCTAAGCAATATTTTGGCATTTTTTGTAAGATCTATTTGAATTTAATGGCGGAGGATTGGGATATTTAAATTTTATGCTAATTTGAAAGTCGGAAAGAGGATCTGTAAAACTTGAGAAGGAAGAACCAGAACTCGCCAGCCAAATGCCACCATAAGAGGACCCCAAATATTTTAGAGCGAAGTACCTTATTAATAATTTTGTAAAAGTTAAAGTTAAAGTAAATTATTGAATTTCTTAAAAGACTTCGTGATGCTATTGTGAAGCAGAAGTCATTTTTCATTTTTATTAAATTTATAACCCCCTGGAGGAGACGATTCCGGCTACCATATTCCCGGACCACATGGAGTTGGATCGACATCGGCGGCTTATAAGAAGATTTTCGACACGTGAGTGATTTAAATTTGAATTTAGTGATGGGCGCCCTAGTGCTTCGAAATAATCTGATGATCAAAGCTAGCTCGCCGAAAGGGTTATTATAAATTGAGAAATTAATAAGAGTAATACTTGCGCAAGTAAAAATTAGTATTAAAGGTATTTATTTGAAAGAAAAATATATAGATCAATTTTTTAGAAATTTCTATTTAATCAAAGAAGTACGAAATCTAGGCTATTAAAACATATGCATATAATATTTAATTTTTTGCAATACAATTTGCGATAATTTATTATAGTTCTAATTCACTAGATGAATGGCTCTACCTATTCCGTCAGGTGCCGAATCTTGCACCCTGAGATGAAAATATATATTCGATACAAATAAATCTACTAAATACTAGAGATTTTAATATATATATATATTTGGATTATTAGTGGCTAATTTATCAAGCTGATCTTAGAGCACATATTTTGATTGAATTATCCAAGTCGACAAGTATTAGCAAGTACATGTCGCAGCTACATGCAAAGAATGCATATGATTCCAAGATAAAGGCACATGGTAATGATTCGTGCCACAAATCTAGAATATAAGTTTAGCCTGTGATATTTTTATTGATTTCAAATATTGTTCTATTTTTTATATTATATTTTTTATCGCTCTATATATATTTTTGCCTCGATTGATCTTTGCATTATTTGTGTAATATATGTGTGAAATTTTCATGGTGTGCAATTTATTTTTTATTCCTCATCTCTATAGTATAAGTATCATTTATATATATATTTATTATTTATTGAATTACAAGATTTATTGGAGAAGCCCATATCTAGGCCTATCAAGATTTTTTAAGACTGAATACTATTAGAAAACCACGACCTAATTATATCAAATCTCATGCTTTACCGACTGATGCCAAGCAGGAGGCTAATCGTTATTTTTATATAAAGAATAACGTGACATCCTTTACTTGGTATCACCAAATTATAGAGAAGTGAGTAGGCCTATTATCAAAAGTGGTTGAAGAGTCATCATAGATTGAAGAGTCATCATATTTCTAATCTTTGAGACTGTATAGTACCGGTACGTCTGAATAGAATTATAAAAAATAGTAATTAAATTATACTGTAATAATACAGTACATTATGGTGACCTGGCCGAGTAATATTTATTTATTAGTTTTGTAAAGTGAAATAGGCAAAAAATTAGTCATTCCTACCAACTAATTACGATTTATGACTTATGAAATACAAAATCCATGCCTCATGTTACGGAACCCAGCAACAGCAACCCACTCACGCGTGTCTGTTCATATTTCATAATTACTAAGCTTATTCCCATCAACAATTAACCAAAGAAATGGAGACTTCACTCAAAAAAATATGGCTGATTCCTTTCAGTATTACATTTTTGAATCCAAAGGTACTGTAGCCTACTTGAAAAGTATTATTTGTGATATAACACTATCAGAACAATATTTGTTCACTTATTGACTTGAAAACAGTATGAATCACGAATGTATGGAGCATAATTCAGGCATTGCACCAGTTAGAGAAATACGCATATCAAGGAGGGATTCTAAGATAAATAAATTAAATATTTTGATTCCATTTATATGGAGGAATTGAATAGTTTTCATTACTTTTTCTTAGTTAAGTAAAAAAAATTTCTTCTTTGAAATAATGTCTAATGATTGATTGCATGCTGGTAGAGCAGTAATAACTACAAGTGTATCACAGTAGTCATTAATAAAGAAGCTCCTCTCCGTTATTGATTGTTGTGTGGATAATTTTTCAGATGAGAATTCCTAATATTATTGTTAATAAATTACGTTGACGTTGATGCGCAATCGGAAGGAAAATGGCGTTCTACGTTCTGTTCAGCTTCTGAGTTATTTTCTGAAGTCACCTTGACATTAATTGTCCGTTTTCTGTGTTCGCCTAGAAAACTGGGAAAAATTAGATCAATTATTCACTGCTAGTAGACCACTATCAATTCTCATTTTCCCTTTTCCAGTTAAACTGTTATAATTAACGGTGGCGAAGTTTCTCTTTGATTCTTGCTTTATTCTTTCTTACTCATGTTAATTTGAGACAGTTTTCAATCATTTATCAGAAAAAATAACCCTGCATTGTTGTTGTACAACATAGAATTAGCAGCCTGTGTTGTTCTAGATTTTTCTTACTTTACTTTTCTTGTTTGTCCCAATTATTAAATAGCATTTAGGGAGCACGCTCTCGCAGTAGGCCTATATGACACGTCAAAGTTCAATCTAATATAATACTACCATCCTTCATTTCCTTAAGTTACTTTTTATAAAATCCCTTTGGGTTCTAAGTTAAGCTTCCATGTTTCCAAAATATTTTGATGATTTTTTAGTACTATATTGAAGGTATTCGGAAATAAGTACCGTACTCTTTTTTGTATGTTTGTATTATGGTATGACTAAAGACCCCTGGGTTGAAGAACTCGCTCATGAACTGTTGTATTGATCTCTGAAATCCGCAACTCGTAATTATACAGAGTTGGTGAGAATTATTATGGAAACAGCTGAATTTTTTCTTTTAGAAGTATGATTTTACAGTAGAAGGTTTCCATGGGGATCCTATTCCAATTAAAAAAGAAAAAACACTTTCTGTCGCTCAAAACTTTTGTCCGCCATCTTAGCCATTTTGTGTCCAACTAACTTGACCTGAAAAAAGGTTCGAAGAATACGTGTTCAAAATTTGAAGCTGATTGATCAATTCTCTCCATTGTTATTGTATAACATACAAACAGACGGACAACGACTTTGGCCTTCAGAGGGTCAAAAGTGAGAACTCGCTAACGCTCGTTCAATTGCAAACATTATATTTCTTCCTGATATCAGCTCCTTGAGAACTGAATTCAATTTGAAAATCTTGAGAATTTACGCCATACTGAAGACAAGGTTTTGCCTATTAGTTCGATTGAATTGGTACCTACATACTTGGGAAGGACTTGAGCAATTATTCCGACAATTAATTATTTTTAAACGAAAATCCAAATTCTCTTCTTGTTATTGTGCCTGTCCGCTACGAACGTGGACAATCAACATGGCGATTTCCACTTTATCCACGGCAATACGAAATATTTCTATGGAGCTTTTTCACAACAGGATCGGATGGTTTAGCAAGAAATTCTTCTACCTGGGCTCCTCTTTCCAAAATCTTCCCTTGAACAATCACCCCTAATAGTCCCATATACTGGATCTTTTTGCATTTGATGGTGGTGATTATCTCAATGTCTTCTCCATTCTCCTTAGAGCCTCAATGTTTGTTATGTGATCAGTCCACGGTATCCTCAAATCCTTCTGTATGCCCACATCTCGAATGAAACAAGTATTTTACTAATGGCTTCATTCAGAGTCCAGGACTCTGCACCATATAATAGAACTGTAAACACAGAACACCTGAGCATTTTCATCTTTGTTTCTAGGGAGAAATTCTTGCTCTTGAAGATGGAGCCCATTCTATTGAAAGCTGATCTGGCCTTTCTTTTTCTTGATTTTATTTCCTCAGTAATATCCCATTATTCATTTTATGATGGTTCACAGGTTGCTATACTTCTTTTCTATTTCCACTGGTGCTTCATTGACATGTAGTTGATATCTATTTATGTTATTCTTGCTTATAATCATCAGTTTTGTCTTCCGAAACCAAATTAAAATCCAATATTTCCTCAGTAATATCTTTCACTGAGTAAAATCTTCAGTTAGGATGGTTCCTAGGTCCTTCTTTACTCTTTCCACTGGTGCTTGATTGACATCCATTTACGTTATTCTTGCTTATAATCATCAGTTTTGTCTTCCGAAACGAAATTAAAATCCAAATTAAATGCTGTAAATTACCCAGAAGACTTCTGTTACTGCAAATATTGACAACACGGTGAACAGCTAGATGGTAATTTACAGCATTTAATTTGTATTTTCGTTTAATGATAATTATCAATTCATTAGCATTTGAATGATTGCAATATCTCAGTAATTTCCCTCCGTATTCCGGCAATGTGATTGTGGTTTGAATAGTGGAGTTGAGTGAATAGTTTGCAGTAGTTGAAGTGTTGTTTAGTTGTAAATTTCAGTTGTCGAGATTTGCAAGCATCGATCCACTGTGAGAGCGACCTCACGACCTCAATGCAGCACGCCATTGCAATAACTCCTTCACATCATCATTCTTCCTCCTTTTCCTTCTTCCCTTTCGTCCTTTTAGCCTCTCACTTTCTCCCTCATGCACTATTTGGCTGACTGAAAGATGGGAAAAGTGCAGAGCTTTGGAATGGCGTCCACTTAGGATTGTTTTTCATGTCATTCACCCTATAAAACATTCTTATCATCACTGTTAAATCTGGTAGTATCAACTGTGTAAAAAACAATCTGCATAGATTTTGGGGTTCCTCCACAAAATGGTTGAGTAGATTAACTGGAGGTGGGGGTATTTAAAACGGTTGGAATACTGTTAAGATACTTTCTCCCTCATGCACTATTTGGCTGGCTGGAAGATGGGAAAAGTGCAGAGCTTTGGAATGGCGTCTACTTAGGATTGTTTTTCATGTCATTCACCCTATAAAACATTCTTATCATTGCTGTTAAATCTGGTAGATTCGACTGTGTAAAAAACAATCTGCATAGATTTTGGGGTTCCCCCACAAAACGGTTGAGTAGATTAACTGGAGGTGGGGGTATTTAAAACGGTTGGAATACTGTTCAGATAAAAAACAAGCTGCATAGATTTTGGGGTTCCCCCACAAAACGGTTGAGAAGATTAACTGTAGGTGGGGGTATTTAAAACGGTTGGAATACTGTTGAAATAAAAAACAAGCTGCATAGATTTTGGGGTTCCCCCCGCAAACGTTGAGTAGATTAACTGGAGGTGGAGGAATTTAAAACGGTTGCTTGAAAAATAAGAATAATGTTGAGAGTGAAATGAAATAATAACTCCTATTTGCATAATATATTGTACTGTGTACTGCTTGATAAGAATCACTGACATGCTTGCAACCTATTTATTTATTCATTTATTTACTCCTAAATTGATACATACAATATAATTCTCAACTATGAATGATTGGGAGAGGAACAACAGGCTAAAGGCCCAAAACTGATTCTTTCCTGAATTTAGATAGAAATTGTCCAAAAATAATTATGCTATGTTCACACTTCATTATTTTTGTCAAATTTTGAGTCAAAAATTGAGAAGAGTAACTGGTCAACGTAGAGTGAAAACTGAGAATGAGAAAGTGGAGACATTCTTATCATCTTGAATTTTTAAAAAATTTAGCATGTTAAAAATTACATGTTTAGCATGTTAGCATGCAAAATTTAGCTAAGAAATGATCATTTTCACAACCTGGTCTGCTTTTTCCAGTCATACCCACATGAATGAATAGCAAATATATGAGCTTGGAGTTACACTTCTACCGGGAAGTCCTTATAAGAAGTCCTTGAAGGACTTAGGAAGTCCTTAGCTCTAAAACCCGAAAGCGGACTTGTCCTCAAAAAGTTAACTTTAGTAGCTTAGAGAAGAGATAGCATAATGCTATTGAAGGTTGATTGTTTATACTATCTTTTATCTATGTTGAAAATACAAACAGGCTATGTTTCAATATAAACTAAAATATTATGTTTTGTCATAGTCATTCAATTTCAGCTGTTTTACATCCATGAAATCAAGCCGGTAAACAGCTGATTGTAGAACAAATAAACATATGATTCTCATTACAGCATACCAAAGACCTTAAGATGCATAGACTCTCATGCAGCGCTAGTGTCGTACTTGGAATTGAATCCGCCATTGAGGAGGCAACCCATAAGATTATTACATACCTATGCCACCAATGCCTTTGTGAACTATAGTATTACAAATATGGTATATATAATATCTCGTGCTAAAATACCCCAATGGCGGCCTTCAATTTCAAGTAAGAGCTATCATTGGGAAGGCATAGGCATTGTGGGTCTATATCTCTTTAAGGTCTTTGCATCATACTATACCGTAATTAAATCATATGTTTTCTTTACAGTCGAGTATGTTTCTTAGCTCCGAATTAAGAACAGAGAAACTGGTACAAAAACCGCCTTTTAGCGCTCCAGGTGGAAGTTTTGTCAATTACAATCAAGAAATTCCTGATTCAAAACTTGTAAACTAGGCTATTTTTATAGAATGCATGTAGTAATGTCAGCACAAACAGGTAATGTTTTTTGTTTCTCAATTGTTCTTTTCTAGATTATTATGGCAAAAAATAGTGTAAGTTACTTGGACGTGAATGTCTTTTGCAGTGCTGGAATGAAATTCTA
>NW_024093619.1:0-11629 GCF_014356525.2 Nilaparvata lugens | reverse complement strand
TTCACAAACTAACGAACCGAAAATACTGAAACTTTATCAAAGCACTGGAAGAAACATTCTACGTTGAATAACATGAATTTAAAACTTGAGAATTGAAAATTTTGATTGAAGCGGACGAAAATTGAAGAACGGAAAAAAGCTTATGTGAACTGTTACGCCATTGCTGTGTGAAGAAGGAAACAGGAAAAAGTGCATGCACGAACCGCGCTGCAAGAAGCCACGCATAGCCACGTCGATGAAAAAGATATGCGTAAAAAACGCCTAGACACGGTAGGAATACTCCAAATAATAATAAATACTACCAAATGTACAATAACATTAATGTACAAATGTAGCATGACGAAAAACTGATGTAATCCGTGAACTGCAGAAAACACAGTGAAAGTGGACCAATGACAAGTGACTTGCGCACTAACGCGACAAGTTGGGACAAGAACCATGCATAGTGCGAAATCTGACAACTGTTACTAGTAAATATTTAAAAAAAACACTTAATTTTGTTGGAGCCTCAGGCTGAGGCTGATGAAGCTCCTCTTCAGGAGTGAAATGCATTCCCCAATACTCCAACAAAAGTAAGTGTTTTTTTCAAATATTTACTAGTAACACAGTTTCAGAACTTAAACAAAGTAGTTTTTCATAGAAATCCTCATACATTAAATTCATTCTATTTCAGTACCTACAGTGATAGGATACTTTGAATTTGAATTAATGTAATTTTGAATATGATGTCAAATCTCTCTAGAAAAATTCAGAATATTTTTAACAAAATAATACGTTTGTTAACAAAAGCGACGATGCTTCTTTGCTCTTATAATTCGAATTGCAGCGGAAATTATGTGGTTTTCCTAGATAAGAAGAAATCTATAAGTGAGATTCACTTTATAAAGACGTCAGCATTGGAAATAATAATTAGGTAGGACGAATTGCCATTTCTCCTTCTTTAGCAGATAGCTGTAGTTCAAGTCATCCCGTTGTATCTGATGTAATATAATTGTTCATTCTGTTATAATAATTAATAAATATTTATTAATAATAATAAAGATTCTATTTCAATCTCAAAGACAGTTTATTGACTAATCAAATATTTACATCTTTTCATGGTTTGATAATAAATATTCATGGTTGAGATAACATATTTTGGTAGTTCAGTATTATTGTCCTCATAACAAACACTTCTCTCTACTATAGTGGCAATGTGGAGAATCGGCAACGTTGTTGACCTATCTTTTCCACTGACTTTATAAGGTGGACCTCACTATAGAGCAATCTGCTTTGTCTAATGACAGACAAAAATATAGCAAACCAATGTTAATCAGGTGCTGACTTTAATATTTATCTATCAGGTTAGCACAAACAATACAATGATCGGAGAAGAAAAAACAGGCTATTGCCCAAAACTTCTTCAGTTTCCCAATTTAGTTTCAAATATGTGATAGTGTGCTGAATAGTGTGTGTATATATCTCACTTCAGAATTTCTATTCACTTCCACCTCACTCAAGTTTGCTCTGAGTAGTGCCTAATACTGCTAAATGACGAAATAACTTGTTTATCATGAAACACAAGTCATAAATATATCAAAACTCAATTTGAGGAAAATATCCAAACCTCACCTTGAATCCAGCATCCTTAGCGACTGTCTCACTCCTGCTCATGAGCTCCTTAGCCAGCCCTCTTCCTCTAAACCGGGAGTCAACCGACAGTATACGGCACTCGAAAATGTTCTCCACTTCGTACTTGGAAAACAAATCCAGCGTTTGGTTTAAACTGTAGAGTAAACCGAAGATCTGCTTGAAACTGCCGTCTGTCATCGTTTCAAGCTTCTCCTGAGCGGCGTTTAGGTCACCATGTGCTGAACCCCGTTTAAGGCAACTCGATCACCTGGGAACAAATTTATCGATTCCGTTGATTTTTGCAGAATAAATGATAAAGATTTCCATTTGATTTGAGTTGCTGATCCATTCAATTGTTGTTTAGAGTCGAAACATGTTGAATTCAATGTATGATTATTGTTATCTGTAATGTACTTGTCATTGAATAAAGATTTATTTGTAATGTGGAGCGACGAAGCTCTCCTCTACTACCTCTACATATGCTTCCTCATATCTATGCCTCTTCATCACTGTGTTCATAAAGAAACGAAAAAATTATCTTCTTTATCTCTGCTGTGTGGTTACCCTAGGCCCTAGACTCTAGACAAGGAGTACCTCTCAAGAAGTAGGCTCTGTACAAGATATGATTATAAAAAACAATATTGAAACTTGAAGTATATGAAACATTTCAACTTGAAAATCACTCAGTTGTTCGTTGTAATTTCGAAAATAAAGGTTACTTCAAGTTTCAATATTGTTTATTATTGTAAAAAAGTAGCCCATTTAAGTGAAGTGTTTTTAAGATATGATATTTTAAAACTTTCAAGTTTAGGCCTACTACAAAGTTTTCATAAATTTGTATGATATTAATCAAGAATTTTAATAGGGCATTTCAATGTTCAATTATGCAAAAAAAAAACCACTACCTTATTATAAAGTTTACATCAAACACGAATAGTTCGGTTGAAAATAACTATGTATATAAAAATTTGTTATGTATAATACTGTAATATTACATTTTTCTTCTCACATTAAATCGAATCTTCAATTCGAGATCTATGGAACTTTATAGTAAATGTCAGAGTTATCAATAGACGGACAAATTTTTTGACGGAGAATTTATTATCGTAAATGTTTGTTGCATTGTTCCATAATGTCACCGAGTAGGGTTAACAAATTATTAATAAATCGTTTATTTGAATAGAATATATGTATAAAAATTTAAAATAACATTTTCAAATTAAAGTTTTATTGAGACAGATGTAGAATGTGAATTCTAAACTTATAAGTTATAATTTTGTGTTGACGTGTCTGTAAAGATCGATATTGAACAGGGCGTTGTTTCGTGACTGGCAACTTGTGTTTTTTTTCCTGTTGGACCTTCTTCTGAATATATGGCTGGCTGTTGCTTGTATAATTTGTGCTCTGAATTATTGTCTGTTTAAGTAAATTTATTAATGTTTTAAATTGAGTTTTATATAAATTTTGTGCATAATTGCTGTTTGTATAGTAAAGCCAATAGCCACTGTGTTTCAACTGTAAACTAGATAAGTTTTTTTAGTTCGTAATAACTCTGAAATCATTAGGCTTGTAAGTTATTGTTCGTTTATATTTCTGTGTTTTTGCCAAAATTTTCATCTGAAGATTATAAGTTAATTTGCTCTGAAAACTGGATTTCTCATTATAGGCAATAGATCCATTCACAGTTTATCAAGTATCTATTTTATTGGAGCCGACAACTTTCCTTAGTGTGATAGGTGTTATATGCTATTCCAACCGTTTAAGGAAAAATGGTAGCACGGCAAATGGTACGCCCTGGTGTGACTGAATCACCACATTTGGCAAATGTTACCCCTGTGGTGGGACAGAATACAAAATAAATATGTCCCAAATGGTACACCATGAAATCCCTGGTTATAGAAATTATTAGTGGATAGATATCTTGATAGGTTATGAATGGTTTGTTGCTGAGTGGGAAGTCGGTTCAAGAGAGATCAAGTTAATGAATCAGTGCATATTACAAAATGGCAAACATAAAAAGATCTAATCTATAGCATTCTTAACACAAAGGTTTGATAAGCTAGATGCTAGATTTGATGAGCAAAAGCTAGTTTATGCTAGATTTGATGAGCAAAATGCTAGATTTGATGAGCAAAATGCTAGATTTGATGAACAAAATGCTAGATTTGATGAGCAAAATGCTAAGTTTAATGCTAGGTTTGATGATATGAAGCAAGAATGTACTAATATAAGACTAGAGCAGGTTAGTATAAACCTTCTATTGAAAAATGCACATGAAACATTGAAAGAAGTGAATGAAGATAGTAGTGTTAAGATACAAGATCAACTCATTCAAGTTTCTGACAATGTAGGCCTAGTTACTGTTGTTGAAAAAGTCAACCCTAGTGAATAGTAGAATTGAGTAAAGAAGTAGGTAGGGAGTTGTCTTCATTGAAAGTCAACTATCAAGAAAGTACTATTGCTACATTGAAGGTTAGGAAAACAGTAAACAAATCAAATGTTTCTATGGATCAGATTACTACATCAAAAGTTAGGAAGATTGTAAACAAAAGAATGATTACATGAGACAGGTTTCTGTAGAGGTTAGGAAAAATGTAACAAAATGAATCTTGCTTTGAGTCAAGTTGATGAGTTCAACTTTCAACTGAGAATTGAAAAGGTGTATGCAATGCATTCTCAAGTGAACATGACTGACTTTTGTGAGCAAAATTGCTTGTTGAAACAAATGAACCCATGAATAAAATCATGCTATTGAAGAAAACAAAACGCAAAGTCCATTGATGTATTAGTATTCAAAGGTTGTTTCAAGTTGCTTATTTACAAGATGATGACAGTGAATCACATGATGAAAGGGTATTCCCCAACACACAATGATTAGGAATCCTGTGTCATGCCGGGATTCAGAATAGCAATGACCGTAAATACTACGTATGGTAAGAGTCCATAATTGTATCTTTTTCTTTCCTGTAGCCTATTTTCTTGGCCCTTAATCTTTTCAATTTTCGATTCTTTCCTGTCTTTGTGTAATATTCAGTAAATTTCTTCTATGAAGCATATCTTAACCAATCTTGTCCATAGTCATTTAAATTTGTATTTTTTCTGAAATAATTTAGAAGTTGAAATAGTAGCTTATTTTCCTAATCTTTAAATTGTTGATAAAATTAACTTTTCTAAAATCTATCCATTGTAGTGTAAAGAATTGTGTGCTTGTGACATATTTTTTCATCATGTATCACTTATGTGAAGTGTATCAATTTTGTGTGTATTGTTTTAGGGAATTTATTTACCCAGTTTTCTTTCTCTTGTTTGTATTTTTTAGGGAACTTATTTACCCAGTATTTCATCTTGATCATCTTTGTATCATAATCTTGAAATGTTTATACTTATTATACAGTCTTTAAATTTTAAATTATTTTAAAAAATAATTGGTTTAATTTAAAACGTTGTGTTATATTATCAATTGAAATGAGTTAAAGGCTAAAATTTTTCTAAAGTGTTTTGTAATTGATATTTTTTTTTTAATTTTAAAACTGTTTGTTCTATAAATTTTGATATGATTGATTATCGTTTGAAATGGATGCTGGAGTGTATGTAGAATTTTTAGTGGGGTTTGTTGATTAGAATTTTGCTGGTATGTGATTGTTTTTTTTTTTGAGATGGAAACCCATTATTGCCTAAAGAAGAATAACAGAGGTTATGACTTAGAGAGGCAGTAATGAGATAATATTTTTTGTGTTGATTACTTATGTTGATTGCCATAGATGCAAAATAATGATTAATAATGTTGATTGCCATAGATGCAAAATGATGATAATTATGAATATTGTTTGCCTTTGAAGCAAAATATTATTGATGTTTTGAATGGTTTCTTGTTTAATGTTTGATAGTAAAGTTTTGTCATGAAATGTAGTTGTGTTTAGAACATTGAAGAGTCGAAATAAACTATAGTATCCAACAAACGATGATTAATAATATTAAATTTGCTTTTTATACAATTTTTGAACAAAATTAAAACTAAATAATTTTGAAACCCTGAATGATAAATCATAAATGTGAATGAACTGCTATAAATGCTAAATGAAATGTTATATTAAATAATAAGAAATGCAAATATATTATGAAATGATTGAATAGAAGACCAAATGTCTGAAATTATTGAAATATGTATTGAAATTAAATTTTTGTTGTGTTGTTATGATGTTTGTTTTTTACAATTTTGATAATGATACAGGGTGTTATGAAATTATATTTCTATTTTGAAGAATGGATTAAAATGTTGATATTTGAACAGTGAATAAATGAATGATTTTTTTTTTTAAATTTATCATTGATATGTCCATATTTCACAATTTATGTATTGCTGACTGTATAATAAGATGTTAACAAATTTCAATTTCATAGATACTTAAAATAATTTTATGTGTATTAGATTGTATTGATAGCCTAATCAAGTTTTTCTTCTTAGTTTATAAGCATTTTAAGATAACAGGTACAGCACAGACATTAACATTGAAATAGTTATCATGTGAATCTCGAAATCAGTAACAAGTGAACGCCATGAAGAGTGTTAAGAACATTTGGGTGATTTTCAAACTAGTGTGACATAACTACGCCAATATCTACGCCTAAATCTACGCTGCGGCCTACACCAATAACTACGCTAATGTCAACACCAATAACTACGCCAAAATCTACGCCAATGCCTGTGCCAACGCCAATATCTACGCCGATGCCTGCGCGAAGCCAATATCTGCGCCAATGCTGATGCCAAAATCTGCGCCAATGCTGATGCCAACAACAAAAATCAATGCCAAAATCTGCGCCAATGCCAACAACAAAAATCAATGCCAATAGCTACGCCAATGCCAAAATCTGCGCCAATGCCAACAACAAAAATCAATGCCAATAGCTACGCCAATGCCTGCGCCAATGCTGATGCCAACACCAAATCAACGCGATGCCTGTGCTGATGTCAATAGCCGCCAATGCCAATGCCTGCGCCAATGCCAATGCCTGCGCCAATGCCAATATCAACGCCGATGCCAAAGCCGACACCAAAGCATACGCCAATAGCAATGCCAATGCTTATTGCTGACTCTGTATCTCAAACTTCAACACTACTGCATTACCTGGAGGTAATTGCCATCCATGTTCACATTCACAACTTTGAATTCAGAAGAACAGTCACAGTATCATGAAAGAATTGATTCAAAAAATCCTCTCCTAAATTATTCCTGTATGCAGAACTCTAAACCTTGAAAGCTGAAAATATCAAAAAACCAAACCTTACCTAAATTAATCCTCACCTAAATTAATCCTGTATGCAGCGTCTATCTCTTTTCCAAAAAACGAATTACATTGTCATTTCAAGCCTGAAATGTACATTGTATAATTACAAATATGATACAAAATTATGTGACTCTGTATTGAATTTGGAATGCAGCCGTCTACTACAAACATGAAGCAATGCTAACTGAGATGTCACCTGTATCGAGTTTGGAATGCAGCCGTCTACTACAACATGAAGCAATGCTAACTGAGATGTCACCTGTATCGAGTTTGGTATGCAGCAGTCGACTACAAGTATCAGCCAACACTACGTGCATCCAGATCAGCCCAACACTTAACGTCATCACATTGGAGTCACACTTAACTGAAAATCATACTGAGTGCCTTAACGGACTGTTTTCCAAAATGTGCATCAATAAAATCAACCGCGTCAATAGTGAAAGAAATGAAATTTTTTGATTTATTGAAATTTTATGTGAAAATTAAATGTAACAATTCATCAATTCATTAAAAAAAAAAAAAAAATAAAAAATAAAAAATAATAATGATAATAAATTTTTTTATTCAACATACTAAATTTTTTTTATGCAATAAAAATTAAATTTTTCTATCTATTAAATTTATGTGCAATTTCAAAAAAACTATTCTTTACATATTAAACTTTCTGTTGAGATATTTTTCTTTAAATTATAAAGCTAAATCAAAAGTAATATTGATATTCTATATTTTGAGATATTGTTGAAAACATATAACAAACGCTATTGATGAATTTTTATAATAATTTTCAATATTTTTGGATGACATGTAATGTTTTTCTAGAAAAAATTGTTACTGTTCTCAAATTTAAATTTCAACAATTTTCATTAGGGTCAATGTAAATTTTTCTTTAAATTTTCAAACAGTAAAATTTTTTTATGTCAAGAGGGGGGTATTTGTAATATTACATTTTTCTTCTCACATTTAAATCGAATCTTCAATTCGAGATCTATGAAACTTTATAGTAAATGTCAGAGTTATCAATAGACGGACAAATTTTTTGACGGAGAATTTATTATCGTAAATGTTTGTTGCATTGTTCCATAATGTCACCGAGGTAGGGTTAACAAATTACTAAATAAATCGTTTATTTGAATAGAATATATGTATAAAAATTTAAAATAACATTTTCAAATTAAGTTTTATTGAGAACAGATGTAGAATGTGAATTCTAAACTTATAAGTTATAATTTTGTGTTGACGTGTCTGTAGATCGATATTGAAGAGGGCGTTGTCTTTGTGACTGGCAACTTGTGTTTTTTTTCCTGTTGGACCTTCTTCTGAATATATGGCTGGCTGTTGCTTGTATAATTTTGTGCTCTGAATTATTGTCTGTTTAAGTAATTTATTAATGTTTTAATTGAGTTTTATATAAATTTTTGTGCATAATTTGCTGTTTGTATAGTAAAGCCAATAGCCACTGTGTTTCAACTGTAAACTAGATAAGTATTTTTTTAGTTCGTAATAACTCTGAAATCATTAGCTTGTAAGTTATTGTTCGTTTTATATTTCTGTGTTTTTGCCAAAATTTTCATCTGAAGATTATAAGTTAATTTGCTCTGAAAACTGGATTTCTCATTCATAGGCAATAGATCCATTCACAGTTTATCAAGTATCTATTTTATTGGAGCCGACAACTTTCCTTAGTGTGATAGGTGTTATATGCTATTCCAACCGTTTAAGGAAAAATTGGTAGCACGGCAACAATACACAATATTTAATTATATACCTAGTAATAATATAAAAATATAATACAAGATTAGTAATAAATAATTATCCTATATATAATTTTCATATAATAGTGTAATGTATATTGTACACTAATATTTCTAGGTAGAAGGAAAAAATGATCAACAACGCCTCAAATTTAGGAATAGCTATACAATAGTACATAAATCGACTAGATTCTTATCTTGAAGATCTGTATCATGGTATTTCTGTTGAATTATATGGGTCAATTTTCATCCAGAATTTTATGGATTATTCTGGCCGATTATTATGGAATACGATATAGGTAATATTCATATACAGTATTATTATTATAATATACCTTAAAATGAAAGTGTTATGTTGTGCTTACATCATGAGTGGATTTTGAATTTTCAATTTTGAAGCTCAGATTTTGCAGGCCGGACACAGCAATGTCTCCCGGCTACACAGGCCAAACAAGTTACCTATCATCTCTTTTAATGTTTTCAATTTTGTATGTGCTATGAGTGCATATGGATTTATATATAGGTTAGCTAAAATAAATTTTGTGGAACTGACAATATTGTTTTCATTTCACCTTAATTGATTAGATCTATGTTCTACTCGGACAAGATAACTTAACTCCGGTTGCACAGAAATCTGTTGAATTTAATAATGCTGATTTAATCTTTTCAGAGAAGGTTTCTTTAAAAATATGGCTTCTCTGATTTATTCTTATGGCATTTAATCAGGTTTTGAAGTTAACAGACTTTTGTGCAACTAAGCAGGTGTAAGTCTGAAAAAACGTGTTGCTAAATTGTGTTTTAATCAGAGTAGGCTACCTATAATAAATAAGATGATTGAAATATGAAGAAGATCGGTGAAATTGAAGAATTCTTCAATTATATTGTATGAATGAAGTAGAAACATGTAGGTGATTGTGATGTAGCATAAATTAATAGTGTATATGAATATTGGTAAATTACTGAGATATTGCAATTATTCAAATGCTAAAATGAATTAATATTCTTATTGAACGAAAATCCAAATTAAATGCTGTAATTTACCCGAAGACTTCTGCTACTGCAAATATTGACAACAGGGTGAACAGCTAGATGAAATTTGATGAGCGGGCGCTACTATTCAAAAATTATTTGTTAGCCCGGGAACAAATAATTTTTGAATAGTAGCGCTCATCGAATTTCTATTTTTCATTTCACCTTAATATGGAGAAATTCAACAATATCTCTGTTCATAGTGTAAATTTTAATAATTTAATGTATGTTGAACTAACCTCTCCAGTGTGGGTGTCGAGAGCCATAACCGACATGCCGTCTTTGAGGGTGGACAGACTGTGCCCTCCAGCTCGGCATGCGGCTGGCCCGCTCACACAGCTGCACCGACCGGTTGATCGGCTCGTCGGCGAAGAAGTTGTGGCGCAGATGCACGATCACGTCCAGGTATCTGTCCTCGGGTACCGGCCACTCGAATGCGATGCCCTCCAAAGTCATTATTCTGACCACGGTGGATGACGGCTGATTCTGTGCAAAAACCACGTTCAAATTATTCTCAATTAATTATAAATAACACCAAGTTGTTCGTCATTCTGATCATGGTGGATGACTGATTTCTGTGCAAAAACAACGTTCAAGAACTCCAAATCTATTCTCTATTCATTAAAAATGGAATCATACCAACAAAATTTATATTATAGGGGCTTGTGTCACCTGGTCATATGGGACATTGTTTTTGCACAGAAATCAGTCATCCACCATGATCAGAATGACGAACAACTGGAGTGTTATTGGAGTGTATATATATGAATCATATATTTATCTCATATTGATCAGGATTTTAGAGTTTTAAATTAAAAAAGTTCATTGAAGCTTCAGTTATTCTGTTCATTTCTGTATTCATAGTTCTTTTTCCCCCTACATATTTGGTGGAGGCGCTTTTTAGTTCTTTTCACCCTTACACTTGTTCACACTAGATCAACTAAGTTGTAGAACAGCAGGTAGAATTTTACAAAATTATACCTCTGGCACACTAGAACAACTTAGTTGTAAGAGTAGCTGTAACTAAAAGGAATTCTTGATAAAATTTGTAAATCCCGGGATTGAAATCCCTAACTGTAATTGTTTCAATTCAATTCAATACGTACTAGGAGTGGAAGCGTGGTAATATTGTGTTATCCATGCTTCACTGCACTCACCTACAAAATAGACTGCTGGTGCAGTGTGCTCAGTAGGTAGGAAAAGCTGTGTTCTATTCCTTACAGAGAAAGTGCTCTCAAAGAAGTGACAGTGTGAACCGGCTCTAACTACCGGCCGGGTTATTCTAGTGCAGTGGTCGCCAAACAGTCGATCGCGAGCTACCGGTAGCTCGTGGGGTAGTTTTTGGTAGCTCACGATATGCTTGGGCTGTCAACCATGCATTGAGAAACATGGCTACAACATTTTGCATTCTCACAGATATAACTGAGAAGTTGAATGATTTAAATGTGCAGCTTCAAGGGAAAGATAAGGACATCGGTGGATGATTTGAACTGTATAGGTAATCGTTTTCCAAGGAGCTTGAGATGGGGAAAAGAATGTCGTTCAGTTTGAATATAAACACTTTTCCAGTCTGAAGAAAATGAATGACGAGAAAAATCCTCCACAGCACCTCAGCAATAACCAAGAATAGGTTACAATCCAGACTTGAGACAACAGTTTGATCAACGATTTTAAAAGCATACCGTACGAATATGGTACAATTCGTCAACTCTTCTTTTGTAGAGATCGATGCAGAAGATTTTGCAGCTAGTTGTAGAACATTTTGGTAGAGATCAGGCTTCAGTTGAAATGGAATTTGTGGATTGTGGAATTTGTGGATTTTGCAGCTTGTTGTAAAAATTTTGGTGGAGATCAGGCTTCAGTTGAAATGGAATTTGTGGATTGTGGAATTTGTGGATTTTGCAGCTTGTTGTAAAACATTTTGGTGGAGATCAGGCTTTAATTAAATT
>NW_024093618.1:0-11318 GCF_014356525.2 Nilaparvata lugens | reverse complement strand
ACAGCTTCGAATCACTTTTCTGCTCTGATCACGTGACACCGCAGAATAATCTTTCTGTGGATCAGACGCCATGTTCTTTTTAACCTCAATCTTTAATTGTTGGATGGTTTGTTTTGATATTGGTTGTCAGATTTCGGATTGCTACTATTATACTGTGAAATTAATTTGCAGTGGAAAATTGAGGTATAAAATATTTCTATTGGTTTCTTTATTCTTATAATTTTTACAAGAGAAATTGAAAATGGATTTACAACAGAAAGGCGTGAAATTTTCGAAGTTCAAAGTTTTGTACTTTCCAGACCTGCACAACGAATTACCTATTTGAAAAATAGAATATGGTTAGAAATTGCTGATGTAATAGAGGATTCAAGTAAGTACACTTAAATTTCTCATAATAAAGTAGGCTAGATCTACCGTACACAATATTTGATATAAATTTTATGAGTAGCCTACTAGCATGTTTACAATTTTTATTCAGGTAGCCCACTGTAGTAGGCCTTTAATAACCTAGTCTCTAGGTCTAAATTGCTATCTTTTTCATTTTTCAAGAGGTTAGAAGTTGACAAAAGTTTATTTATTTCTTTTTTAATGTTTAATTTGTAGTATTTAATAATAATGTAAATCCTAGACTAGCTAGTTTGTGTATGGTAGAGAATTATCACAAGAAAGAGAGAAATCTAATCAACTGATTAGATTTAAACTCATTCAAGATTGATTGATTAGATTAACATTAAATAATCAGATTCAAAACATTATTCAACCAAGATAACATTTAGCATTTCATGCTAACAATCTTTTACACTTTCAGTAAGTTGGCCTAATCACAAAATACATTTTTTATAATGCAGCTAGTAGTTTTCACAAACAGATTTATTAAAATCAACATCATAATTTGAATTTGAAGTATTTCATTACATTCTAAGTCCTAAACTTCCATTATCCTTGTTGCACCTCAAAATATTGTAAACCCATAGTTTATCAATATAATAACAAAACTAACCTGACTATTAGAACATTTACTTTGTCTTTGGTACCTATCTATGAATTAATCTTCTCTTAATTTATAATTCAAAATCACTTGGAAACAATATTAAATAGATTGTTATAGTAATAACTTGATCAGAGTCAGTGTAATTGAATATTGAAAGACTGCCATTCGAAAAATATAAAATAGGTACTATTTTTCTGGTTGACCATTGCTACCAAACTCATTTAAACTACAATAGTAATGTATTTGAAAAACTTATTCATGCTCTATTGATCGATATATTGCGTGATGCCAGGTATATCAATGTGAATAGTATAAATTAAAACAGGAGACACACAACATAGATAGATTAAAAACACTGAAAAACTTACATTATAATCGGAAATTTTTAAGGAACTGTGTCCCCTTTCTCAACCGAGCAGAGAGTGTAATGTAAGTTTTTCAGTGTTTTTAATCTATCTATGTCGTGTGTCACCTGTTTTAATTTATATTATAAAACTTTAAAGTGTTTTCTGTTATGTGCTATGAATGTAAGTATATACTTATAGTATTTATATCTAATGTAAATAGTTTATTGAGGCCCAGTTCACTTCTAATTTATTCAAAGTCCAAACTATGTCTTATCATTGATGATTAACTTCACATTATCTCCAAAATGAATATGCTGAAAGATTATGTTTCTTTTTTCAGGTACCATCTATGAATTAATCTTCTCTTAATTTATAATTCAAAATCACTTGGAAACAATATTAAATAGATTGTTTATAACTTGATCAGAGTCAGTGTAATTGAATATTGAAAGACTGCCATTGGAAAAATATAAAATAGGTACTATTTTTCTGGTTGACCATTGCTACCAAACTCATTTAAACTACAATAGTAATGTATTTGAAAAACTTATTCATGCTCTATTGATCGATATATTGCGTGATGCCAGGTATATCAATGTGAATAGTATAAATTAAAACAGGAGACACACAACATAGATAGATTAAAAACACTGAAAAACTTACATTATAATCGGAAATTTTTAAGGAACTGTGTCCCCTTTCTCAACCGAGCAGAGAGTGTAATGTAAGTTTTTCAGTGTTTTTAATCTATCTATGTCGTGTGTCACCTGTTTTAATTTATATTATAAAACTTTAAAGTGTTTTCTGTTATGTGCTATGAATGTAAGTATATACTTATAGTATTTATATCTAATGTAAATAGTTTATTGAGGCCCAGTTCACTTCTAATTTATTCAAAGTCCAAACTATGTCTTATCATTGATGATTAACTTCACATTATCTCCAAAATGAATATGCTGAAAGATTATGTTTCTTTTTTCAGGTACCATTTACAAACAAAATATTGAAGAGAATGTGCTCAAAGGAAATGCATATGAATTCTTTTTTGTTGACCAGGATGGAACAATTCTTTGGAACCTATACTTAGAATAAGTTAGTTAGGTAAGATAAAATTCCACTCATTTTTTAAACTTTATATAGGCGATGTCATTTTATACAGTTTCCCATTTTTTAAAAAGGTTTATCCACTTCAATGTTTTATTATCGATTTGATGGTAGATATTCAAATAGTAAGATTTAACTATGGTACGTGACTAAAATAATAGAAAAACTGACTGAATTTTGAAATCATTAATAGCTTACAGGAAATCTTAATATTTCGAAACTACGTGAAACCACATGAGATCAAGATGGACAGTTGAGAAGAGTGCTTAAAAAACAATGTATTCACTTATCATTCAGGGAATAGAGTTATTCATAATATTTGGGATTCCTTCCATAAAGAAATAATTTATGTAACATTATCTAATAATGTGATAACATTACATCAATAATTTGATGTTAAAATTGTTTTTAAAACACTCTTCTCAACTGTCCATCTTGATCTTGAGTGGATGATGACTTTATAAATGACCATACATTAGAACTATGAATAGATGACTTCAAAAATTCACCCAGCAAGTGCTGGTAGAAAACACTGAATAATAGCTTTTAATGACAGTCATTCCACCTTTTAAAATTTATGATTAAATTCATGGATGAAATACCCACATTGTTCTGAGAGAGATTTATGTATTTGCAGTTTGGTATTCATTTTCAAATCACTTAGTTCTACTTATAATGTTGTAGATAATCATCATTTCAGATTAAGCAATTAATTTATTGATTATTTCCATTTGTTTCATTAAACTTGTTTCTCTAAATGTAGAACTAAAAATTACTTTATGCAGTACATTTTGGAAGAGTTAAGTAAACCAAACGGTCGAGAAGTAGGCCTACTGACCACAGAAATAAATAAATAATTGTTCATGGTATCCAAAAATATATTGTTCACCAACAAGTTCTTTTGACCTAGGGGCACACTGATTAATCCCAATTCCTGCATGGAGATTTATTTATTCAATCATTCAGAATTACACAACTAACAGATTGATGCTAATAATAATTCAACTGAATGTTGGTTTATTGGAATTTCTCATATAATATTACTTTGTCATTATTGGGGGGTTCCTTCCCAAGAAATATAATTAAAAACTTATACAGATTACAATCAATTTCAGAATTCACTTTGCAAAGTTTTTTTTTATAATGAATAATAAATTATCTATAACTTTTTGATTTCAGGCCTAGTGATGTACCAGCCAGAAGTAGAGGATGACAAAGAAAATCAACTATGAATAATATTCCATGGATATGATTCATGTATGATGTAGTAGCCTACAGAAGAAAGAGATGGACTAATCTAAGAAATATATTCATTTTTTCAGTACATCTTGATGTGTTTATTTCATGTTATTCATAATAATATCTTCTTTTTCTGATCGCTCCTGCTAACTGCTTCAATTCAGGTAGTTTTGAAGAAAACAGCAAGTGACATGAAATTAATAAAATATGTTTTAATTGTTTATACTTGAGGGATTTTTAAAACTATATTTAACCCAAAAGCATCGAACTCTTATTAACAACTTTATTGGTTCTGTATGTCTTCTGCTTTTTTGGAACTAATAAAATTATTTAACATTGCTGACTGGCAAATGCTATAGGTAACACGTAGTTAAATAATAGACTTGAATTGGATATAAAATAGGGTATCACAATTATTATGTATTGTATTAAGAATTAAGTAATAGTACTTATTTACTGCATTGAAGGGGTAATAATTCTTTGAATATGAAAAATAACTTAAGCAAAAGTTGAAAATATGATGCTCAAAGGAAATGCATATGAATTCTTTTTTGTTGACCAGGATGGAACAATTCTTTGGAACCTATACTTAGAATAAGTTAGTTAGGTAAGATAAAATTCCACTCATTTTTTAAACTTTATATAGGCGATGTCATTTTATACAGTTTCCCATTTTTTAAAAAGGTTTATCCACTTCAATGTTTTATTATCGATTTGATGGTAGATATTCAAATAGTAAGATTTAACTATGGTACGTGACTAAAATAATAGAAAAACTGACTGAATTTTGAAATCATTAATAGCTTACAGGAAATCTTAATATTTCGAAACTACGTGAAACCACATGAGATCAAGATGGACAGTTGAGAAGAGTGCTTAAAAAACAATGTATTCACTTATCATTCAGGGAATAGAGTTATTCATAATATTTGGGATTCCTTCCATAAAGAAATAATTTATGTAACATTATCTAATAATGTGATAACATTACATCAATAATTTGATGTTAAAATTGTTTTTAAAACACTCTTCTCAACTGTCCATCTTGATCTTGAGTGGATGATGACTTTATAAATGACCATACATTAGAACTATGAATAGATGACTTCAAAAATTCACCCAGCAAGTGCTGGTAGAAAACACTGAATAATAGCTTTTAATGACAGTCATTCCACCTTTTAAAATTTATGATTAAATTCATGGATGAAATACCCACATTGTTCTGAGAGAGATTTATGTATTTGCAGTTTGGTATTCATTTTCAAATCACTTAGTTCTACTTATAATGTTGTAGATAATCATCATTTCAGATTAAGCAATTAATTTATTGATTATTTCCATTTGTTTCATTAAACTTGTTTCTCTAAATGTAGAACTAAAAATTACTTTATGCAGTACATTTTGGAAGAGTTAAGTAAACCAAACGGTCGAGAAGTAGGCCTACTGACCACAGAAATAAATAAATAATTGTTCATGGTATCCAAAAATATATTGTTCACCAACAAGTTCTTTTGACCTAGGGGCACACTGATTAATCCCAATTCCTGCATGGAGATTTATTTATTCAATCATTCAGAATTACACAACTAACAGATTGATGCTAATAATAATTCAACTGAATGTTGGTTTATTGGAATTTCTCATATAATATTACTTTGTCATTATTGGGGGGTTCCTTCCCAAGAAATATAATTAAAAACTTATACAGATTACAATCAATTTCAGAATTCACTTTGCAAAGTTTTTTTTATAATGAATAATAAATTATCTATAACTTTTTGATTTCAGGCCTAGTGATGTACCAGCCAGAAGTAGAGGATGACAAAGAAAATCAACTATGAATAATATTCCATGGATATGATTCATGTATGATGTAGTAGCCTACAGAAGAAAGAGATGGACTAATCTAAGAAATATATTCATTTTTTCAGTACATCTTGATGTGTTTATTTCATGTTATTCATAATAATATCTTCTTTTTCTGATCGCTCCTGCTAACTGCTTCAATTCAGGTAGTTTTGAAGAAAACAGCAAGTGACATGAAATTAATAAAATATGTTTTAATTGTTTATACTTGAGGGATTTTTAAAACTATATTTAACCCAAAAGCATCGAACTCTTATTAACAACTTTATTGGTTCTGTATGTCTTCTGCTTTTTTGGAACTAATAAAATTATTTAACATTGCTGACTGGCAAATGCTATAGGTAACACGTAGTTAAATAACGACAGAATTCACTTTAAATTAACATTGGTTCTTATGGGAGTATTCACCCATCGGCAGAAAGTTGAGCAGAAAAAAAGAACTGTTCAAATCAGAGACGAACTGTCGTTCATCTTGCCGTTCTTTATAAGGCCTATCAACACAATGCTATTTTGCTTCGACCGATCACTGCTCGTGAACCGTTTTGTCGAAAAAGAACTAATTTCGGGATTCTGTCGACGAGAACAGACAGCTTCGAATCACTTTTCTGCTCTGATCACGTGACACCGGCAGAATAATCTTTCTGTGGATCAGACGCCATGTTCTTTTTAACCTCAATCTTTAATTGTTGGATGGTTTGTTTTGATATTGGTTGTCAGATTTCGGATTGCTACTATTATACTGTGAAATTAATTTGCAGTGGAAAATTGAGGTATAAAATATTTCTATTGGTTTCTTTATTCTTATAATTTTTACAAGAGAAATTGAAAATGGATTTACAACAGAAAGGCGTGAAATTTTCGAAGTTCAAAGTTTTGTACTTTCCAGACCTGCACAACGAATTACCTATTTGAAAAATAGAATATGGTTAGAAATTGCTGATGTAATAGAGGATTCAAGTAAGTACACTTAAATTTCTCATAATAAAGTAGGCTAGATTTACCGTACACAATTATTTGATATAAATTTTATGAGTAGCCTACTAGCATGTTTACAATTTTTATTCAGGTAGCCCACTGTAGTAGGCCTTTAATAACCTAGTCTCTAGGCCTAAATTGCTATCTTTTTCATTTTTCAAGAGGTTAGAAGTTGACAAAAGTTTATTTATTTCTTTTTTTAATGTTTAATTTGTAGTATTTAATAATAATGTAAATCCTAGACTAGCTAGTTTGTGTATGGTAGAGAATTATCACAAGAAAGAGAGAAATCTAATCAACTGATTAGATTTAAACTCATTCAAGATTGATTGATTAGATTAACATTAAATAATCAGATTCAAAACATTATTCAACCAAGATAACATTTAGCATTTCATGCTAACAATCTTTTACACTTTCAGTAAGTTGGCCTAATCACAAAATACATTTTTTATAATGCAGCTAGTAGTTTTCACAAACAGATTTATTAAAAATAATATCATAATTTGACTTAGAAGTATTTCATTACATTCTAAGTCCTAAACTTCCATTATCCTTGTTGCACCTCAAAATATTGTAAACCCATAGTTTATCAATATAATAACAAAACTAACCTGACTATTAGAACATTTACTTTGTCTTTGGTACCTATCTATGAATTAATCTTCTCTTAATTTATAATTCAAAATCACTTGGAAACAATATTAAATAGATTGTTATAACTTGATCAGAGTCAGTGTAATTGAATATTGAAAGACTGCCATTGGAAAAATATAAAATAGGTACTATTTTTCTGGTTGACCATTGCTACCAAACTCATTTAAAACTACAATAGTAATGTATTTGAAAAACTTATTCATGCTCTATTGATCGATATATTGCGTGATGCCAGGTATATCAATGTGAATAGTATAAATTAAAACAGGAGACACACAACATAGATAGATTAAAAACACTGAAAAACTTACATTATAATCGGAAATTTTTAAGGAACTGTGTCCCCTTTCTCAACCGAGCAGAGAGTGTAATGTAAGTTTTTCAGTGTTTTTAATCTATCTATGTCGTGTGTCACCTGTTTTAATTTATATTATAAAACTTTAAAGTGTTTTCTGTTATGTGCTATGAATGTAAGTATATACTTATAGTATTTATATCTAATGTAAATAGTTTATTGAGGCCCAGTTCACTTCTAATTTATTCAAAGTCCAAACTATGTCTTATCATTGATGATTAACTTCACATTATCTCCAAAATGAATATGCTGAAAGATTATGTTTCTTTTTTCAGGTACCATTTACAAACAAAATATTGAAGAGAATGTGCTCAAAGGAAATGCATATGAATTCTTTTTTGTTGACCAGGATGGAACAATTCTTTGGAACCTATACTTAGAATAAGTTAGTTAGGTAAGATAAAATTCCACTCATTTTTTAAACTTTATATAGGCGATGTCATTTTATACAGTTTCCCATTTTTTAAAAAGGTTTATCCACTTCAATGTTTTATTATCGATTTGATGGTAGATATTCAAATAGTAAGATTTAACTATGGTACGTGACTAAAATAATAGAAAAACTGACTGAATTTTGAAATCATTAATAGCTTACAGGAAATCTTAATATTTCGAAACTACCTGAAACCACATGAGATCAAGATGGACAGTTGAGAAGAGTGCTTAAAAAACAATGTATTCACTTATCATTCAGGGAATAGAGTTATTCATAATATTTGGGATTCCTTCCATAAAGAAATAATTTATGTAACATTATCTAATAATGTGATAACATTACATCAATAATTTGATGTTAAAATTGTTTTTAAAACACTCTTCTCAACTGTCCATCTTGATCTTGAGTGGATGATGACTTTATAAATGACCATACATTAGAACTATGAATAGATGACTTCAAAAATTCACCCAGCAAGTGCTGGTAGAAAACACTGAATAATAGCTTTTAATGACAGTCATTCCACCTTTTAAAATTTATGATTAAATTCATGGATGAAATACCCACATTGTTCTGAGAGAGATTTATGTATTTGCAGTTTGGTATTCATTTTCAAATCACTTAGTTCTACTTATAATGTTGTAGATAATCATCATTTCAGATTAAGCAATTAATTTATTGATTATTTCCATTTGTTTCATTAAACTTGTTTCTCTAAATGTAGAACTAAAAATTACTTTATGCAGTACATTTTGGAAGAGTTAAGTAAACCAAACGGTCGAGAAGTAGGCCTACTGACCACAGAAATAAATAAATAATTGTTCATGGTATCCAAAAATATATTGTTCACCAACAAGTTCTTTTGACCTAGGGGCACACTGATTAATCCCAATTCCTGCATGGAGATTTATTTATTCAATCATTCAGAATTACACAACTAACAGATTGATGCTAATAATAATTCAACTGAATGTTGGTTTATTGGAATTTCTCATATAATATTACTTTGTCATTATTGGGGGGTTCCTTCCCAAGAAATATAATTAAAAACTTATACAGATTACAATCAATTTCAGAATTCACTTTGCAAAGTTTTTTTTTATAATGAATAATAAATTATCTATAACTTTTTGATTTCAGGCCTAGTGATGTACCAGCCAGAAGTAGAGGATGACAAAGAAAATCAACTATGAATAATATTCCATGGATATGATTCATGTATGATGTAGTAGCCTACAGAAGAAAGAGATGGACTAATCTAAGAAATATATTCATTTTTTCAGTACATCTTGATGTGTTTATTTCATGTTATTCATAATAATATCTTCTTTTTCTGATCGCTCCTGCTAACTGCTTCAATTCAGGTAGTTTTGAAGAAAACAGCAAGTGACATGAAATTAATAAAATATGTTTTAATTGTTTATACTTGAGGGATTTTTAAAACTATATTTAACCCAAAAGCATCGAACTCTTATTAACAACTTTATTGGTTCTGTATGTCTTCTGCTTTTTTGGAACTAATAAAATTATTTAACATTGCTGACTGGCAAATGCTATAGGTAACACGTAGTTAAATAATAGACTTGAATTGGATATAAAATAGGGTATCACAATTATTATGTATTGTATTAAGAATTAAGTAATAGTACTTATTTACTGCATTGAAGGGGTAATAATTCTTTGAATATGAAAAATAACTTAAGCAAAAGTTGAAAATATGATGTTCCAAGCCACATCAAATATAATCACTTTCAATTCTACCTTCTAGGCTATATTTCCAAGGTTTTGATTAAAATTGATAAGCTTTTAGAACATTATAGTGAATAAGGAGTTTGAAAGGCTACTCTAATTCTAATTAATACCCTAATAAAGTATTAATTTTAATAGGGCAACTTTAATGGTTAATTGTAGAAAATAACTAGTAGGCCTACCCTAAAATATTCAAAATAAGCATGACCAGTTTCTAATTATGTCATTGTCAAGAGAGTCCTTATTGAAAATGTCGAAACTAATCATGTTTCATTTTGGAATATCACAAGGGTACTAGTTACCTTCTATAATTAATAAATATTCATCCATTTTAAAATAGGCTATGTGTTATTTAAAGTACCATAACAGAACTCGTTTATTAAAGCAAGATATAGTTATCTCAACAATAATTATTAGAATTAGTTCGCCTGTTTGAATACACTTTGTACATGTCATATGTGTTAATCTATAATAATAATTTCCAATATTCGTATAGCTTTTACTGGTGAAGAGTCCCTAATTGAACATTGCCTGAGAAGGCATATTGATTTAGGCAGTCAATTGGCCTCACGATTCTTATACATGATTGTATATCAGCCGGGACCGTACCCATCCAATGATCAAAAAGGGGACTGCTAAAATAAAATTGCCTAAAAAACGTTTACAATATTGATATCCCTTGGTGTAATATATCCCATAGATTCCAAAAATGCCAAAATTAAAGCACTTATTTATTATTTATTTATTGATTTTTTTTCGATAGAGCTTCAATAGGCCTTTGAAGTTGAATACGGTACTCATAGTAGGTAGGCCTACCTATAAACGATGTGATTCAAAGAACATGCATTGACTCTGAAGGCAATTGATTCTAGTTAATAAAATAATTATAATAATATCTTATTAATAATGGAATGCTTCTAGTTAATAAAATAATATCTTATTAATAATGAAATACAATCAGTTACTTCAAATAATTTACCCTTACAAATTTCAAGCATAGGAAATGAAAAGTTAACTCTTAGATTGACATGCCTATAAAGCATAGAATTTTGCATAATTATTGAAGTAACTAATAATTGTGGAAAAGTTATCTGAGTTTTAAAAAGCAATTAATTCACTTTATTGAATTAAATCTCCAATAATCATTTCAGAATTACCTTTTGGACAACCCAAAAAGTTCATTACCCATAACACATAAAGCAAAATTCATGTCAAAGAACTAGTTCTTTGAATGTTACTGTTTCTGCCCGCCTGGGTGCGCTGCAATCGATTCTGCTTCTGCCCGTTACGAAAACACAGCTTAACTGTTATCCCAAGCCGATTGTTAGTAGTTATTCCTATGCAGCTGTTTGGGACGTGGTCGTCTCTCAAATTGTGCGTTCAACAAATTACTCCAACAAAAACAGTAAAAAGTGACAATAATCGACCGTAATCGGCTTAGATAACAGTGAAAGTTGCGGAATAAACTTCCCTATGCCATGGATGATGTACTTACGCTATTGTTTCTCTAAGATAATATTCAGCAGAAAAGTATATAGGGTACAGTATTTTCATGAAAATGAAACGCAATTTATTTTCCTATTTTACGAGCAGTATTTT